>NC_046159.1:5203964-5428964 GCF_011064425.1 Rattus rattus
GACCGGGGGCAGGGGATCCCGAGAGGGCCTGGAGGAGTGCTGCTCACTGGATTGTTCTGGCTCAGTCCTGTTTTGTCATGCCACCAATGGTCTGCAAACAGGAGTATACAGCTCAGGCTTGCCCGGAGGCCATTTTGGTGTGGGTTTCTCCTCACCTCAGGTTCTTCTATCTTCCCAGTGACCACAGCTTATGTCAAGGTGACATAAATCTAGCCAGTGCAGGGTGGTACAGCTTAGGACTTGTCCTGACATAACAGCCACATGTGTGAAGTGACACTGAATGACACTGAAGGGCAGGTGACTAAGCTCGATGAGACATTGCCTGCCAGGCCCAGCTCTCAGTGAGAGGTGTGTTCCATCTCCTCGGACAGATTTTTGTTCATGTCCTGCAGAGTTCACTAATATGTTTGTTTTCAGTTAAAATTCAGGATTAGAAATTGAAATATTTTGACATTTTTAGAGAATTCACTTCATTTTATAGGGAAGATTTGGAAAAATATATGCCAAGTCCAAACTTGAGTAAAAGTTTTCCTTTTTGTATTTGAGATGAAAAAAAAGGAAATGTCTCTTTATATTTCACTTCGAAATTCAGAAACACACGCACGTATACTCAGAGGTACCCAGAGACATGCATACACACACACACTCACATATTCATGTACACATACATGCACACAGACAAAGGCATGTAAACACACATATAGAGTCACACACATATATACACATATGCACACACACACACAGAGGCACATAGAGGCACACACGCCTGTGCACACTGATTTAGAAGTAAGTTTATCCTTCAGCTAAATGATTTCCTTTTTGTAAGTTAATTTTGAGAATTTCATGTGTTGTTACTATAATCATATTTTTCTACCCCTCTTATCCCGTGTGTAACATACTCTTAAAAAGCACAGCATTGTTAGATAAAATAAAATGTTACATAAGATGGCTAGCTAAGCAGTTCCTTAAAGTAGCAGTCAGAAACCTGTACACTTAGTTCATTAGTATTGACAGCCCTGTACGTGTCTTTCTTCAGGGGAACACGCAGTCTCCATTGTGAGCCATCTTCAGAGTTTGTGGTAGGACCCGCGGACAGAGCTACTGATGCCAATGTGGAATAAAGGTCATTGCAGTTAGGCCGCCGTGCGTGTGTGTGTGTGTGTGTGAAGAGTTGACTAGTGAAGATGACTCCTTACATTTCAAACATTAGATTCATTTGAACTTTTGGAAGCATTTAAAAATAAACTAAAGTGAATATGTTTTTCTCATTCATGTTGTCTCTCTTGTCCTTTTTAACCAGTTGCTTCCACACCTCCTAATGTGAACCTTAATCACAGTATAGCAAGGTTCAGTATGGAAATAATAGCAACATTGTCTAGGAGCATTACTTTTGTGGAAATAATCCAGTAAGCAAAGTTTGACTTTAACATGAAAACTTTAACAAAATGATTATAAAAGAGGAACTTCCCGGTTTTTACAGCAGTCCCCCACCCCTACCCCTTTCTCCTTTGTTTTGCTTAATGAATGTTGAGCTGTTGAACTCTGTGCTAGGTTGGAGATGGGGTCACTAGTATGTGGCAGTGTCACCCTGTGCCTCCTGCCTGCACAGCACTCCTGGCCACACCAGAAAAGTCAACTTCCTGAGTTAGTGAGTGGATGTGTCTTAAGTTGAATGTTTCCTCTGGTAGGAAGTGAACATCCCTAGTAGACTTGGCTAGTTTGTGTGTTAAGATGTTAAAACATGTTTGTCTTCAGTTCACATGGAAGCATCATGTATGTGTAATTGACAAAGACTCCTTTGGATTTCAGACATTAGTCATAAAACTCTCAATGTTCAACCCTGCTGCTCTAAGTCTTGCACCCTTTCCTAGTCACCTAGCCTGTCTCTTTTTCGTCTTCTAACCTTACCCTTGTGCTCTGTCTTCAGTATCCGGAGTGCGTCTCTCACCAGCTTCTCCGGAGCTTATCCTGGACCATGACCGCTCATCCCCATCCTCTGGCCACCTCCGTTCTGATGCCGTCATTTCCTCACCAGACGATACACGTGCAGACAGCAGCCTTGTGAATCAGACCATCTCAAAAGTTCAGGTGAGCACAGGGGTGTTTCAGAAGGAACCTTGAGATTAGAAACCACTTGCTGACTTGGTTCATGCTCGTTTGACCTTTTAAAACGAGAGTTCCAAAGGAAACACTTTTGTAATAATAATATATCTGTGAAATGGTCACAGAAGGTTTAAGAACCTTAGTTACAAAAGTTTGCTGTGAGTGTCTCATTCATTAAAATTGCCCAATCACTCAGACCTGAGGCTCCATTTAGGGTACCTAGGGGACACTAGATTCAAAAGAGAAAGCCAGCTAGCAGGACTCACTCCATAAACACAGGGTGAGCTCATGGACTGATCAGAGCCCAGAGCTTCCTGTGTAAATTCTCAAGGACCTCCTCAGCCTGACTCTCAGCGCGTCCTGGCAGCATCTCCTGACCACTGAGGCTTCCTGAGAGGGACCAGCAGTCCAGAGTGCATAGTGCTCGTGCAGACGACCTGAGCTCCGTTCAGCTTGGATACTTCAGGCAGCTCCAGGCGATCTGTTACCACCTCTGGCCTGTGCTGCCACCCACATGCGTGTGCACACATCTGTACATAGAGGACAAGTGAGAGAAAACAGTGTGTTATTGCTTCCCCTGCTCAGGAGAAAGCTGAGGCACAGAGGGCAGTCTTCCCATGATAATGTTGCTGGCGGAGACAGCTGGGCTCCGCCGGGCAGTCCGAGGCGTAGATGGTGCCGTTTCCATCTCCCAGTGCTTTACTGCGTAAACAGCTGCCCGTGGTTATTCAAATGCGCTGAGCGTCGCTTATGACATCTTGGACTTAAAGGACGATAATAACAAAAAGGATCATTTCTTTTTTCATTTTAAACTTAAATTTAAAGTTAAACTTCAGGCAGGGAGATTATTATTAAAAGTGCTTTTTCTTTTCTGGGAGTACTAACATGTTTTTAGGTATAAGAACATCTTTCAGTTTTAGAGCAAAAGCCCCAAAGACGGCGTCGTAAGAGTGCATTCACTCTGTTCCTTGCAGAGACCTTTGCATGCTGTCATCCAGATGCCTCGCCACGTGTGGTGTTTCGTGATCTAACTAGGAGTTATCAGTTAGCATAATTAATAAATGCAGTTTAATTGTAAGTGCATCCTCAGTCTGTACACACACTTGAGATGTGTTTATGGGCAGTTGGGCACATTTTCCACAGAGGTTGAGTGTGTAGTGTGTTAATAGTCAGACAGTAGTGAGTACTACAGACATAGGGGGCTTTTCCCTTAGGCTTCGAAGATCAGCCTGCTGTCAAAAATCTGAAGTCTTTTGTAAATTTACTCAGAGTGGATTAATTTCATTGCTGCACTACAACTTAATTCCAAATGTCGCTTCTGAAGCTCTGTGGATGTTTCCCTAGTGGATCCCTCTAATTCTTCTCTGTGTGGTCTGTGTTCTGTTGGCATGGTTTAACTTCAGCAGTCAGCGCACACACATCTGAACATCCCTCTCTTCCCACTTGGGTTAACGGATGAGTCGAACCATGGAGCACTTGCCCTGGAGGACGAGCCTGAGGGTCCTGGGGTCCACGTGTCCAACTCTCAGCTCCGGCAGAAAATATCAAGTCTGGAGACTAAACTCAAGGCTTCTGAAGAAGAAAAGCAGCGAATTAAAAGGTGCGTGTGTGTGCGTGTGTGTGTGTGTGCGTGTGCGTGCGTGTGTGTGTGCGTGTGTGTGTGTGCGTGTGTGTGTGTGTGTGTGTGTGTGTGCTCGTGTGTGTGTGCGCGTGTGTGTATGTGTGTGTGAATGTGTATATGCTCGCCCACGTGTGTGTGCGCGTGTGTGTATGCACGTGTATGCGCGCGTGTGTGTGCTCGAGAGAGTGTGCGTGTGCGCGCAAGTGTGTGTGTGCGCACGCGCACGCACGCTCATTTACTTGAGAATGTAGAATTGTATACACTAGCAATTTGATACAATTCAAAATGGCCGGAAAGGCCCCTGGAGCGTAGGTTCTGGTCTGTCACACCACGTAGGTGGTGGAGGCATTTGTTAGAAGCTGCCAGGCGTGGGCTGGAGAGATGGCTCAGAGGGTACGAACACTGGCTCGTCTTGCCAGTGGGCCCACGTCTGGGTCCCGGCACCCACATGGCAGCTCATAACTGTCCAGAACTCTAGTTCCATGGCCTCTGAGTTTAGAGTAATACATACATTTAGGCACACATACATACTTAAAGTAACTAAACCTCAAACCAAAGTCTGTATTGGTGTTCGCACACTCATGCATTCAGCATCTAATTCAACCCACCGTGTGTCAGAAGGACACAGAGATACGTGTTCTGTGTGCCGTAGTGTGTGTTTACAGAGCCCCATTTCCACAAACAAAACATTTAATTTATATTCCTTTAGAAATATTCTAAATCACTGGAGATAATTTAGTGTATATGGTAAGGTGCGTAGGTTATATGAAAATACTGTGCTGTTTAGACACTTGGGACTTTGGTGTCAGTGGGGACCAGGATAAACCAAAGTCTGAGTGTCCTGTTAAGGGAATCACAGGTTTTGATGGGGCTTCTCATTGTTTCCTGCTGCTTTAAGGCTTTCATTTCTGTTTGGTCTTCATTTATTTTCAAAGCAAGCAGTATTGTGCTGCTGGTACGATTTCAGGTCTGGCGTGTGGGAAGCTAGGTGCCTGTGTGGGTGTTCCAACTCTTTCAGGGGAGGGACTGGTGTGTGCTCTCAGCTTTCTTCTGTCCTTCCATGTCTGTCCACCCATCCATCTAGCCTCTATCATTTATCATCTGTCAGTTATCTATATCCATCAGTGTTATCTTCTCTCTAATCCATTGTCCATTTGTTCACCCGTCTGTGTGTCTATCTTAGCCAGGTCATTGAAAGGACTCAGAGAGATTGATTGGGGTTTGTTCTTGCACTGGATGAGATGCTCCTGTTCTTTACTCATTGTTTTGTGTTTGTGGTGTATACCTAGATACGTGGTTGTGTACATGCGGGAGGGCAGGCCCGTGCAGGTGGGAGGACGTGTCCATGTGCTCTCCTGTGGAGAGTGTCGGGACACTTTCGTTTATCACTCCGCACTCTGTCCCCTCTGACATGGGGCAGGTGGCGGCCCTTGGGCTCCGTGGACTGCCCCTTCTCAGTGTCTCTGCGCTGGAGTCACACACTTGTGATCATGGACACACGTGGCTCTTATGAGGGTGTGTGGGGAGTCAGCACTTATCCAGCAAACACTTTACCCTCTAAGCCAGCTGGTCCTCCAGCCTGCTCTTGTTCACTTAAAAATCTAATATTCTGACAACATTTGATACTGGCCTAGAAATTAGCCAACCTTGGGAATGTCATGCATGTATAACTTTTAGAAATTAAGCCACTTTTCCGTATTTCCTTCTCTGATGAATATTTGCTGTTTACTGAAAAGTACTTTGTGCCATGGGACATTTTAGAGCTTGTGTTTGGCTTCCTTATAGGATGTGGAGTCGCTGATGGAGAAACACAGTGTCCTGGAGAAAGACTTCCTGAAGGAAAAGGAGCAGGATGCTGTGTCCTTTCAAGCCAGATACCGTGAGCTTCAGGTAAGCAACCCCAGAAGTGCTCGGTGATGGTCCTGAGTGAGTGTGGCAGACAGTGAAGAGTATCGTCCCTGCCTCTAGTCCAGCATGAACTGACTGACTCCAGAGCTGACGCGCACCAGCTTTTGGGAGGTACTTGCAAAGCGCAGTTGGGGAGACAGAGTCTCTTCTGAGGGCAATACCCAGCTCTCAGGAAGTCACTGTAGGAAGAGGGATGTCGAGCTGGGCCGTTGCCATTAATGCTGTTCATTTCTGAGTCTGTTCCCGGCGTCCTTGAGCTGTCAACTTGTTCTGTAGAGAGTGACTTGACAGTCCCTGCTCTTGTACACTGAGGTATCTAACATGCATTTCTGAATGCACCCAGAGCTAAAGAAAGGGGAGCCAGTTTCTTCTCTTGTTACAATGGTGAGGTTGGTGGAGCGGAGGCTGGATTTCTGCAATGTCCGCAGCATGAAGTGAATTCTATAAACTATTCCAGGGTGTGCCAGCAGTAGATGTGTAAATTGAGTGAAAAGCTCTTGTCCCAGGAAGTTCCCCCAGTGTGTATCGTTCTGAAATAACATGCTAATTCTGGAAAATACAGACAACACAGAGAAAGAAATCAAAATTCTTGCTGTTGATAACAAGAAAAATTAAAAATGTTTTCACTTCATCTCAGAACATTTGACTTCTAACTTTCAAGTTTGAACCTGCTGTCCTAAGGTCAGGATGGGATGCGTGCCGGCAGAGGATTTCAGTGACCTGAGGGAGTGATCAGCCAATGGGATATTTTTAAACCTTAGCAGACTCTTTAAAAAACGGAAATATTGCAGGGAGTTTCATTTTTGTGGTATTTCTTATTACCAGGTTAAGTGGGAAGTGTGAAAATCCCATGGAATATGGAAACTTAGAGAACTGTGAGAACCAGGGGACAATGGGGACACCTCCCCTATCCTGCTCTGTTCAGGGTATGCAGACTGACAGAGGGGGACAGTGACTGCAGTTTGCCTTCCCTTTCCGGTGCGGGTCCCAGGGTCTTCCTTCTGTGCCTCCTACAGCAGTGGCATAGGGAATTTGCTAGCATCTCAGAAAGCACATCACAGTGTTCTGTTCAAAGTCATTTTGACAGACAAGGCCACTTACTAAGGGTTCGTTTCTAGTACCTGTAAACTTTCATGGCCAGCCCAGGGCCTCTTGGCCTAAGCCTTAAAAGACCAAGTTTGTTTGCTGGGATCTTTCCCTGGTGTTGACCAATTTTCCCATGAGCATGAAGTGGGCGGTGCTTGCTCTCTCTAATTCTTCCCATTCAATTTTCTACAAAGGTACTTCCTACTTACAGGAGCATGAATATTTTCTGCTTGAGAATTAAAACTGAATTTTAAAGAGCACACCCAGTTATGGGAGAATAAAGCGTTTCAAAGACTTTAACTTTATGTATATAAATGGATTTGTTTGCATTAGGTCACTACCTGTGTTCTCTTCCTGGCTCTACATGACCATGTGAAACCTCCTTAGGAGTTGGGGTTATTCCCAGTATTGTCATGGCTTAAATATCCAAGCGTTGGGCCCTTGATTTCTTGGCTGGACTCTGCTATGGTCACACTGTCTTGAGGTCTTGAGTAAAGAGTGTATTCAATTGGTGTTTGATAGCCCCTGACCTTTTATTTGGTGGTTTAAGTTGTCTGGAATTAACGAGGTCTGAAAACATAGCATGCGTACAGTCTAGAGAGTACTGCAGGAAGTATACTGGAAGCTCAGCCTGAAGTCCCCCTGTGGTGGACCTGCTTTTATAGCAAGGCTGTGCTTGGCTAGTTTTTGTGTCAGCTTGACAATGACTCCAGTCATTTTAGAAGAGAGTGCCTCACTTGAGTCGGTACTCCCACCAGATGGTACTATGGACAAGCCTGTGGTACATTTTCTTGATTGATGATTGATGTGGCTGCTGGTTCTGGGTGATAGAAGAATGTAGGCGCCACGAGGAATAGGCTAGTAAGCAGCACTGCGCTATGGATTCTGTTTCAGCTCCTGCCTTGGGGATTCCTGCCCTGATTTCCTTCAGGGATGGACTATGATGTTGTATTGGTTGGTTTTGCATGTCAACTTGACACAAGCTGAAATTATCACAGAGAAAGGAGCCTCAGTTGACGAAATGCCTCCATGAGATCTAGCTGTAAGGCATTTTCTCAACAGTGATCAAGGGAGGAGGACCCAACCCATTGTGGATGATGCTGTCCTTGGGCTGGTAGTCTTGAGTTTTATAAGAGAGCCAGCTGAGCAAGCCAGGGGGAGCACGCCAGTAAGAAACATCCCTCCAGGGCTACTGCATCAGCTCTTGCTTCTTGACCTGCTTGAGTTCCAAGCCTGACTTCCTTTGGTGATGAACAGCAATGTGAAAGTATAAGCTGAATAAACCCTTTCCTCCCCAACTTGCTTCTTGGTCATGCTGTTTTGTGCAGTAATAGAAACCCTGACTAAAAGTAATTGGTACCAGGAGTGGGGTATTCCTGTGACAACCTGTCCATGTTTTGGGAGGATTGTGGAAGGACTTTGGAACTTTGAGCTAGAAGAGCCATTGGGATGTTAAAATTTCTGTGGGCTGTTCTATAGGAGCTTGGAAATAATGTTGAGAAGTGCAGAAAATGGAGGCCTGTTTTGTGAAATTTCAGAGGGAAGATTAAAGACTCTTATTAGGATTGTTGCCGCTTTGATTGTGAAGATTTTTGTGGTTTGGGTTAGCTGGGGCTGAAGAATCAGCTGTGATTAACAAGATACCAGAACTGTTAAAGCTAAACTTTGCATTCCTGGACGATTGATGCTGGTCAGCCGAAGCTAAGAAATTAGTGCTGATTAAGAAGAGACCAGGGCTGGAGAGATGGCTCAGCCATTAAAGGCTAGGCTCACAACCAAACATATAAGAAGAGACCAGCATCATTGAGGTGAAAGCTTATGGGAAGTGTTTTTTGAGAGCACAAAGGGGCTGTGTTCCAGAGAAAGCCACGGTTGTACCTTGTGCTGTGGCTGGACTTGATAGTGTGTAAGAGTCACCCAGGTGGTACTGGTTTTGAAGGCATGAAGGGGTCATGAGGAGCAGCTGCGACTGGGCACTGAGAGAGGCCATGAAAGGCCATTGGTGAATTGGTGAAGGTGCAACCTCAGTTGCAGTTGATGCCCAGGACTCAAGGGGTCTTGCAAAGGAGTTGAGATTTAACACCATGAAGAGAGCCTGTGAGAGGCTATTGGTGAAACCTAGTTGCAGCGGAAGACAGCAGCATTTTGGAGATGCCAGTACCATGAGATGACCACCAAGAGCAGCAGCAGCAGTGGAGAACAGGCACCTGGAGCCTAGAAAGACAAGGTCTATGCTACAAAGGCAGAGCTGCAAGCCCTTGGAGGAGCCTAGAAGATCATGGGTGCGTCCCAGTCGTTGAACAGTTAGTTTGATTTTGCTTTTGATTGTGACTGAGCCCTGTTATTTTTCCCTCTTGAAGTAAGAAAGTATTTTAGTGGAGTCCACAGTTAAGAGACTTTGAATTTTAAAAAGACTTTGCATTTTAAAAGATACTGGATATTTTAAAGGATTGAACGTTTAATATGTAAATACTGTGGGACTCTTAAAGTTATTTAGATCTTGGGGATGAATAAAAAAAGTAAGGGTCGAGGCTTAATAATGTGTTTGTGTGTCAAGTTGACAGGGGGTCAATTGTATTGGTTGGTTTTGTGTGTCAACTTGACTCAAGCTGAAGTTATCACAGAGGAAGGAGCCTCAGTTGAGGAAATGCTGTCATGAGACCCAACTGTAAGGCATTTTCTCAACTAGTGATCAAGGGGGGAGGACCCAGCCCATTGTGGATGGTGCTGTCCCTGGGCTGGTGGTCTTGGGTTCTGTAAGAGAGCAAGCTGAGCAAGCCAGGGGAAGCAAGAGACATCCTTCCAGAGGCCATGGAAGCATCAGCTCCTGCTTCCTGACCTGCGTGAGTTCCAGTCCTGATTTCCTTTGGTCTATTGCAAGAATAGAAACCTTGACTCAGACAGATGTAAATGGATAATCAAAAGAAACCCTGTCTCTCCCCAAGTTCCTTTAGGTCAAGGTTTTTTATTATAGCAATAGAAACCCCTACTAAGATTGAAATTGGTACCAGCGAGTGGGCCAGTGGACCATTGCTGAGACAGACCTGTGTTTAGGGGAGAGTTCTGAAAGAAGTTTGCTCTGGAGAAGCCAGTAAGTGTTCAGAGCCCAATGAACTTGATGAGAATATAGAAGATAATTCAGAGAGCAATGCAGACCGTGGGGGCCTGGCTTGTGAAACTCAGAGTGAAGTTAAGAGTCCCTTAAAAAAATCTATTGGTGCATCCAAAGCTTTGAATTAAAAACTTTAAAGTGCTGGGCAGTGATCCAGTGCAACTTTAATCCCGGCACTCTGGAGGCAGGCAGATCTCAAGGCCAGCCTGGTCTAAAGAGTGAGTTCCAGGACAGCCAAGGCTACAGAGAGGAACTATGTCTAAAAAACCCAAAAGAACCACTAATATGAAACTTGGGCCTTGCAGGACCAATCAATACTGATCTGCTAAGGCCGCAGAATCAGCTGTGATTAAAAGAGACCAGCATTGTTGTGGTCAAATCTTCTGGGAATTGTTCCATACTGGGCCAAGGCTGTCTCCCAGGTGGTACTGTACTGGCTCTGAAGGCATAGTAGAGGTTTTGAGGAGAAGCTGAGACTTTTACTGCTGCTGCTGGCCAGAGTTTCTAGAGAGCCTGGGGGTGGGGATAGGGGGTGGGGTGGAACTGTTGGGAGGTGCAGCACAACTGCAGGCGTCCACATTAAAACCAGTCCCATAGCTTAAATGCATCAAGCAAGTTAAAGGACAAGGTTTCTGTAAGATAAAATTAATGCTGCGGTTTGAGTCTGCCTTGCAGTTAGGTCTCTACACTCTCGTGAGATTCTTCATGAAGTCTCTGGTAAACATACATTTGCACTATATTCTTGTCATTTAAATCTCAGTGATGGCCGCAGGAACCTTCTGGCCCCAATAACCCAGGACCTCTGTAGATTGGTTCTGGGCTGTAAAGGCTTGTGCACAAACAGGTCTTGAAAAACAAAAGCAAAAACAAACAAACAAAAACGACAGTGTTGTACTCACTGATGGAATTGGAGCTTCACTTTATATGATGAAAGAACTTTCAAGGTGTCCTCATAATGTATGATTCAGTAAAATACAGTTTTCGTGTTGACAGTTCCCCATGTTTGCTCCAAGGATGCTTGTGTAACCCACTGTCCCCCCTCACCCACTCGGTTGCATCTCACTGAAAAGAGGCAGAGTGCAGGTTTTTGTACTTGGTAAATCTCTTCAGAAAGTGTTCACAATAGATTTTCTTTTTCCTTTTCTTTTTTTTGGAGCTGGGGACCGAACCCAGGGCCTTGCGCTTGCTAGGCAAGCGCTCTACCACTGAGCTAAAAATCCCCAACCCCCACAATAGATTATTTTTTGTTGTGTTTAGTGACATTGCCACAGGAGGAAAACGTGGACCTGTAGCGCGGCTAAGCCTTGCTCTCACCCAGTGGTAAAGGAACCTGTTATTGTTGAAAACACCAGTTTACAGTCTATAGGGGATGCCTTTGCTCTGCTTCTCCACTCATCTGAGGTCGGACTCTGACCTCAGCCATTCTAGAACCAAGCCACAGACCTCAGCAGCGAACACGAGAGCAGTCTGGGCAAAGTCTCATAAAATTCATACACTCTGCCCAGTGGCTACAGCACAGAGACCTTTCCCCGCAGTTGCAACATTTCATATAAAACACAAAAGAAAAGATAAGTTTGTAGTCCGAATAGCAGCGCGGTGAGAAGTCCCACCCAAGCTGAGTATCTGAGACGACTTTGGACAAGAGGTAACTGTTTCCCAGGGCGGTGTTTGCATTGTGCTCATTTGAAGGATTTTGTTTCAGACTTTTCTCAGTTGCGTACACTGACATGGGAATAGTTGAAGGGATATTGCTGTTCCATACTGGGTTTGAGGTCAGTGCCGAGAAGGCCGTGTGTCTCATCGTATCTGTCTTGAGTGAGCTCGACCACTGTGGTGTTGTGGACACTGCCAGAGCTTCATTCTTTAAGTCAGACTGATTTTGAAGTCACTTCAGATGGCATTTTCCCAACCTGTGGCTAAAGTTGGTCTTCTCTTTCCTACCTTATCTCTGCAACTTTCCTGAAAACTTAGTCGAATCTTACTGATGTCTTCATTGCTGACTACTTCTGTTCCTGGGGAGCGGAGGAAGCCCCGAGTGTGTGAAGTCCAGAATGAACGTGCACTGTTGACACCAGTCAGCCATGTCAGAGACGCAGGCCTAAGATGCATGGAGGTGAAGTTGACAAGAGATAGCTGTAAACGGAGTCCAGAGAGTGGGGCCCTTGTAGTGGGACCAAGAAAGCCCTTGGCAGAACCTGGCCATGCTGGTGTTTGCTCCTGTACTTCCACAAGTGGGAGATATCAATCGTGGTGTCCAGGCTGTCCTCTGGTGCCCCATTAGATTGCACAGCATTCTGAGAAATGAAGCTGAGAGGTTGGTTTCCAATTTTAGACTGCGCTACAGTTCTCCATGTACCAGTTCACCCATCTGTGCTTGACATGGTTGACATCAATGCTAAAGGATGATTAGAACACTGCTTAGTTCACAGAATAAAGCAACTAAGTGGATTTACAATATGGGTGAATTTTCTTTAATCATTTATTTACATGGGTACAGTGGGACCTCTTTCTTCACAGGCCATTAGATGATGTTGGATTCCCTGGGACTGGGGTTACACAGTTATGAGCTGCCATGTGGGTTCTGGAAATTGAATCTGGGTCCTTTAGAAGAGCAGCCAGTGCTATTAACTGCTAAGATATCCCTTCAGCACCAATTTTGTTTTGTTTTGTTTTTTTTTTTGTGATAAAAGTATTACTAATGTTTATTTTATTCCAAGCCAGTGCATGCTGTTATGTAACATCATTTGAGAAATGCTCTATTTGCTGGTGGCTGTGATACAGTACAGTCAGGAGCCAGAGGAACAGACGTCAGCAGGTCAGATCTTGCACCAGACCCTGGCTGGCTGGAGGGCAGTGTCAGAGCAGCCCTCAGAACTATTGAACGGGGCTCAGCCTGGCTCTAAGCCTTCACCAAGGACATCACCCACTTGAGAGTACCCTGACTGCTCTCCCTCCCTTGTAGATTCATGCCCTTACCCTATCACTGCAGACCCACCCCTCCCCCTTGTTTGGTCACTCTACAGTGTCCAGCTCCCTCTGTTGTTCTCCGTGTTTGTCCCTTTGTATGCACCTGACGCCATCGCTGACTTCATGATTTCCTTCCACATTATACCTTTCTTGGTATTTTTCTAGAACTCCTTTTCTAGCAGCCATGTGCCCCCTTTTTGGATGTTCTCACCTATATAGGGTTTGTGTTTGACAAGAACTTGGATTTTGATGAGAGTTTTGTTAAATTCTTAGGCTTATTGATAAGATTGGTGCGATGGTTTGAATATGCGTGGCCCAGGGAGTGGCACTCCTGGGAGGCTGGGCCTTATTGGAGTAGTGTGGCCTTGCTGGAGGAGGTGTGTCACTGTGGCCATGGACTCTAAGACCCTCATCCTAGCTGCCTGGAAGCCAGTCTTCTCCCAGCTGTCTTCAGAACAAGAGGTGGGTGCTGCCATGCTCCTGCCTTGATGATAATAGACTGAACCTCTGAACCTGTAAGCCAGCCCCAATTAAATTGTTTTTATAAGAGTTGCTTTGGTCATGGTGTCTTTTCACAGGTAAAAACCCAAATTAAGACAGAAGTTGTTACTAGGACTTGGGTATTGCTGTGATAGGCCTGACCATGCTTTTGTTTGGAAGAATGTAGATTTGGGGACTTTGGATTTGGAAACCAGGAGAATGCTTTAAGTGAGGCTTAATGGGGCATCCTCGTAGAAATGTGGAAGACTTTGTTACTGAGAATGATTTGAACTATTCAGACCTGGCCCAAGACATTTCAGTGGAGGAGAATTTCACTATGTGGCCTAGAGACTATTTTTGTGGTATTTTGGTGAAGACTGTGGCTGCTTTTTGCCATTGTCCGAAGAGTCTACCTGAAGCTAAGGTAAAGCAGTTTATATTAATTGCATTGACAAAGGAAATCTTAAAAAAAAACCCAAGCAAACAAACAAAAAGAAAAAGAGCCCAACAGAGACTTTGTTCTCTGGTTTACTCTTGTGGAAAGTGTTTTAATGAAAAGGAGCAAGCTGAGAAAGGAAAAATATAAAATGTATGGTTCAGGTAGTAAAGGGGTAAATAAAAAAGTGACATGGCGCTGACTCGTGTTCAAGGATAAAGAGATGAAGGCCCTGGTGCTCTCAGGATGAGACCCCACTCTGCTAAGCTTATTGTTAGAGTCTACGGTTGAGAAAGGAATGAGCTACAACCCAGAAATGGAGGTCACACTTGTGATCCAGATCTTGAGACTGGAAGATACAGCCCTCTTTTGATCTGGATCCTGAGGATCAGTGGCCATGAAAATCTTAGGCCCAGGCATGATGGTCCATGACTTTAATCCCAGGTGACAATACCAAACAGATCTCCAAGTTCAAGGCCATCCTGGGACATAGCAAGTTCTAGGTGGGAAAAAAAAGCTTAAATAAATCCTGGCATTAGTGGCCCACACCTTAATCTGAGCATTTAGGAGACAGCCATGCAGATCTGTGAGGTCAAGGTCAATCTACAGAGCAAGTTTCAGGACAGCCATGCAGATCTGTGAGGTCAAGGTCAATCTACAGAGCAAGTTTCAGGGCAGCCAAGCTTAGGCAGTGAAGGAGTTGGAAAACAGAAAGTGATAATGTAATAGAACAAGGGGGCCATGTTCCAGCTCCAGCAAGCAGCAGAATTTAACAGCTTCAGCCATGTGGCTCTGGCTTTAGAGTCCAAAATAGAAGGGATTACTGGGACAATTGATGCTGGTTACCTGGAGCTGAGAATCAGAGGCAATTAAGAAAAGAGACCAGCATCACTGAGGTGAAATTTGGAAAGTATTTTCTGAGAGCACAAAATCAAAACAAAACAAAAAAACAAAACAAAACAAAACAAAAAACTGTGTTCCACAGATATCCGAGGTTGTACCTCATGCTGTGGCTGGACTTGGTATTGTGTGAGAGTCACCCACGTGGTACTGGTTTTGAAGGCATGAAGGGGTCATGAAGAGCAGCTGAGACTTGGCACTGTGAGAGGCCATGGAAGGCCATTGATGAAGGTGCATCCTCAGTTACAATTGAAGGCCCAGGACTGAAGGGATCATGCAAAGGATTTGAGGCTTGGCACCATGAAAAGAATCCATGAGAGGCTGTTGATGAAGCCTAGTTTCAGCAGAAGTCCTCAATGTATTGGAGATGCCAGTACCATGGGGTGATCACCAAGAACAGCAGCAGCAGTCGAGTGGAGTCAGCCAGAGCCAGAGCTACAGAGGGCAGAGCTTAAGATATGACCCAAGCCCTTTGAAAGAGCCCAGAAGATCACGTGTGGATCTCAAACATTAGAACAAGAAGCTTTGAAGTTGAAGTTGCCTCGGAGACCCCAATTTGTTGGATAGAGCTGTGGGATATCTGCTGAGGAAAGATTCTAACGAAGAATGGAACCAGCCCAGGAGAAAGACATTTGTTGCAGAAAAGAAAAAGGAGTTGGAGATCTGAAGACCGCTTTGCCATCAGACGTGGAGATGCAGAGTTTGGAGTTTGCCCACCTGGTTCCCTGTCTTGCTTTGGGGATTACAGTTAAGTGATTGGATGAATCCTAGAAGAGACTTTGAATTTTGGACTTTTAACATTGTTGAGTCTCCTGTAGACTATGGGGACTTTGGAAGTTGGACTGAATGTATTTTGCATTATTCTGTGTTTAGGCATGGCCCCCATAGATTTATATCTTGAACAGTCCTATGAGTTCCAGGGAGTAGATTGTGTAGTATCTGTGGCTGTGGGCTTTGAGACCCTTGCCCTAGCTGCCTGGAAGCCAGTCTTATAGTTGCCTTCAGAATCAGAGGTGGAACTTTCAGCCTCCCAGGCCCCGTGTCTGCCTGGATGCTGCCATGCTCATATTTGACTGAACCTTTAAGCCAGCCACAATTAAATGTTGTCCTTTATAAGAGTTGCCTTGGTCATGATGTCTGTTCACAACAGTAAAACTTAAACTAAGACGAATGGATATTGGTTATGTTGTGAAAATAACCCTCACCCCCTAACCTCCATTTTTCATGTGTGTGCTGCTGATCTGCCCTGCATTTACCTGGACTTCTGGAGATCTGAATGTGATCCTCACACATGTGGTCCACACACTGACCCTACTGAGCTGTCTCGCAGGCCCTCACTGGAATGATGAGAGTTTCAGATCAGTCTCTGCTAGGATAGATCCTGTCTCACTCTGAACTCTCCAGCCTGGAGCTGCAGACTTCGAGTTTGCTTCTTAGAGTTCTGACACTTGTTGTCAACTTGTTCCCACATGTTTTAAGCACGTTTTCCTTCACTTCTAGTAATGTTAGCCCACTTAGATCTTAGATTTCCTGTTATCATCCTGAAAGGCTAAAATTCTGCTAGCACCTCAGGCCGCTGTTGATTTTGTGCTAAAACTAGGTAACAGACTAGGGTCCCTATATCCTCCCTTAGGCAATGGTAACAGTTGCAAGTTAGGCCGCGAATGCATGAGCTCATGTGCATGAAGGTTGCTGTGCAGATCACATGTGAGGCCATGAATGTGTATGCTCATGTGCGTGGAAGGTTTCCATGTGGTTTGTGAAGGTGGCTGAGATTAGCTCCCAGCTGGGGAGAAGCCTCAGCAGCAGAGCTTCTGGACCTGAGACAAATGACGTTTACTGTAGAGGGCATGAGCAGCACCCAGTTATGCCGCGCTGTGTATGAAAAGTACAGTTGAGTGTGAGGGTGTTTTTGGTATGTCCATAAGGGATCTGTAGGGGTGAGAACCACTTATGGGGTCAAATCAGAAGTTGTTAGAGCCTGCCAAAGGTGTGTTCCTCTTGCTTTTTAAAAGAGATGTTTGTTTGGATGGGTTTGAGGGGATTCAACAGTCGGGAACAGGATGTCACCAGCGGTGAATGGGAAGCAGGTCGAGATGATGGTGAGATGACACAGTGTTAGGCCGAACATGAATCCAGTGACTTTCAGGAAGGATAGAAAGACCCAGAATGGCTTTGCCTTTTGGTTTATGATATTTTCCAGGCCTGTTTTCCTGTTGATCATTTCTACCTAATGTTTACTTCATAGCCAGCCTGGCTGTTTTCCTATGCCTTCTAGTATATTAACATTGACATTGGAGAGGTGGAGGGCAGTCAGATGGCAGAGTCCCTGGAATCCAAGGCTCTCCCTCTGAAGAAGCTATCCTGCTGCGGGGCAGTCACTCTGGGCTGATTTATTGCACACCTCGCCACGTGCCACGTGCCCAGGCCGAAGGCAGTGTGGCTCTCTGATTATTTCTTCTCTGATGCGCTCAGAGTGTCGTCTAGTCTCTCCCATCATGTCTTGGCAAAATAGAAGTTGTAGTCAGCACCTCTGCTTCCTTGCCAGCTACTGTGACGATGCAAGCTCACAGTGGGATGGCTTTAAACAGGGCCGACTTTCAGGACCTCGCAGAGTCTCCTTCATGTTACTCTTGTACATCTTTAGACTCTAACTTCCCTTCTAAACTGTAAGAGTACTCAGGTTTGAGATGGTGGATGCTTTTTGGTTTTATATTCTCAGAACTTAGTACAGAGAATAACAATATGAAGTGCTCATATGGTGTCATCTCTGATTGAAATGAATATCATCTAGGAATAATAAGGAAACATTTGGAAACTGAAGCAGGGGCTGTATCATACGGGACACACACACACACACACACACACACACACACACACACACACACACACACAGAGTCATACATTGCTAGGCAAAGGGCCATCTGCAGTGTGAAACAGGGCCACTGAAATATTTCCTGTCATTTGAAGGAAAGTATCTAATGAGTGGAACAGCAGAAGTTGATGAACAGAGCACCTTAGAAACTCTGGGCTGTTTTCAGTGCCTGCCTTGGAAGCACAGGGCTTAGAATCTGCTCACAAGTGAGACATGAGCTCTCCTTCCTCCATAGGTGTGAGGTCAGTAGTTCAGCCCAGAAGCCATTTTTTGAGCAAATTAGGATTGTGTGAGTATTTGGAACATTTATATCTCTATTGCATTATATAGATTAAATATATAAAGTTTCTCTCTCTCTCTCTCTCTCTCTCTCTCTCTCTCTCTCTCTCTCTCTGTGTGTTTATTCCTAAATATACAAATAAGATGTGTTAAGTCACTGCAATGTCACTGGTATGTATGGAATAACTAGCTGGTGTGCCCTTTCTGGGGAAGACTATTTCCCTGTCCTTCAGCATTCACTAGTTGTAATTCTTTGTGGAGGGCGGAACCCTCAGCAGCTTTCTCCACACCCACCTTAGCATGTTATTGGTGCTGTCCTTGTTCAGCTCATGCTTGGTCATGTTGGTAAGATTTCATGGGTGTAGCTTCTGACATGAGATTGAGGTCATCACAGGACACCACAAGCAATCAAACCGCAGAGTTGTGGATCGCAGCCCCAGCTGATACACCTGTAGCATACATAACCCCTGCATCGAAGGCTTAGAGGACATTTCAGAAGAGCAGGGTGGGAAGACTGAGACCCAGCGCATCAAGGAGTTTGCTGCAAGGAATCACTGTATTTTGTAAAGGTGTTAAGAGATAAAATCAACAGACTAAAAAGCCTTTTCATTTTTATTTGCAAATTAAGAATAAATACCCCCTTAGCTTTCTTTTCTAAATTGCCCAGAAGTAGAATGTCTGACTGGAAATAGATGTTTAAAGTAAAAATGCCTTATGTAGTTGCCGCTTTTGAAGTAGTGGTTGCCGAGATAACTCTGATTGAAATGATGATGTTGAGGGGAATTACTTCCCACTAACCCTGAAGCCACACTGCAGACTCTGCCTTGGGAATTGGCTACCTGTTGTGTAAAGTGCATTTGAGCTTTGTGGGGCTCCCTGGACCAAGAAGGTTTATGGGAGCATTGCTCCAGGAAGGTGTTTGGACTGGGCTTCACAGCCTTTTCCGTTGGTTGACTTTTCATTCTAGAGTGCTAGTTTATAGTACTGTGGAGTGACCTTCATTACCACTAAATTCTCGCTTTGTGTCACTGGCAGATAAGTGGACAATCAGCCTCACCCCGTAGATGCTCTCTGTAGCTAGGCTGCTGTCCATGGGGCAGAGGCCTCCTCCACTGACCCTGCAGATAGACTCCATGGCCATACTGCTGTCCGTAGGCAAAAGCCTTGTCTGCAGACTTCAATCTACTGTGCTTCTTTATTTACGTATCTTTCCTTTTGAGACAGTGAGCCTGGCTGAGATCCACTGCCTCTACCTCCCGAATGCTGATGAAAGGTGTGCATGCCAGGCTGCCATGTCTTTAATTGTGTCCTTGCTTCCATACCTCCTGGGCACACTTTGAATTTATATAGGAGGGGACTTATAGTCATTGATGAACGGCCAGCGAGACCTAGTGTGTGGACAGTGTGAGTGTGTAGATACAACCGCAGGAAGAGAACACTCGCAGGGCTGGACAGAGCTCAGCCTGTTGCTCCTGGGACTCATCTTCCCAGTGGGTGATGGGTTCCCAGATCTCCAGGTAGAGGATGCTCACAGCTGGTTTCAGCCTTCACAAAAAGAAAAACAAGCTGAAACTGGTTGTTCCGAGAGGACGTCTTCTAAGAAGGTGATCTCGGTTTCTTGAGTGAGTGAAGCACCAAGTGAGCCTGTTGTTTTGGATCCCTCTCAAATAAAGGTTTTGCTTTTGGTCAGCAGTTGTTTTCAATTAGATGTTGAATTAAATGCATCTTTTAAGAAAGTAATTTAGATTCTTCCGCATTTGTTTAAGTAATCAGGAAATCATTCTGAGACAAGTTAGTTAAATATGGATTTTTCCCTTAAGTTTATTTTACTTTCACCATATAAAAAGAGATGAGCTGCAGGCCAAACATCCTGACCCCAAAGACAGAGTGCTGTCCCCACTCCAGGCCTGTGGTTTCTGAGCTGTCCGTGGTCTCGGGATGAATACCCAGGACCGCGTGTCTGCAGCCAGCACAGCTGTCCTGACAGGTTCATGCAAGGAGAAGAGTCAGGCTGGGCTAACGTTCCTGGAGGCGGGAGAGGCTGGAGTGCTGAGCTCTGGAAGTGGCGATGCTGCTGCAGTTTTTACCATGAATCTTTCAAACAGTGTGGAGAAGCCAGAGCTCTTGAAATATGAACCCTCTCCCCCTCTTCTGAAGCCCAGGACATTATGGCCAGTGATAGTCACAACAAATGAGTCTATTTTTGGAAGGACTGCTCTGCATGGAGCTAGGAGACAGTTCATGGTTTGCCTGCAGTCGTGTTAGCCCTCCGTTCGAGAGGGTTCATGGTAACTAGGCATGCATACTAAGAGATGACAATACACAGTGTATGGCTAAACTGGTACTGTCAGCACGCTGAGAGAAGTTCAGGTAAACCAGATGTGGAACTTCATGCTTCGATAATGACTCCTCAAGTCAATAGAAACCAGCATAACAGGATAGCATGTTAGCTTGTGAAGACAGACACAGTCAGCTTCTTGGGCAAGGGGAGGGCTGCTCTCATGATTAGCTCAGTAAAGATGGTTTAAGGAATATACCTAAAACCATGAAGAGATGTGACATAAGCTGCCAAGATGATCCAGGGAAGGCATGGCCTGGAAGGCGAGTGAACTCAACCTTCAGTTCTTAAAGTATTTGTAAAAGTGATGGCTGAAAGTCCTTTTTTTCCTTCATACTATTTCTTAGAAATAGAACGTGAGAAAAAGCCCCGTCTAGAATGTCTTCATTTTTACTCAGAAAACTCATCTAATGTTCTATGATCTTGAACAAAACCTGGCTGGTTATTATCAGAGTAGCCCTGGAGCTCAGAGGTAACGTTCAGCTCAGTGTCTGCTGAAGGAGCATTGGGGACAGGAGTTGAGATGCCCAGAACCTCCATTAAAAAGCTTTATGTGGGAGCATGCCCCTATAATCTCACTCCTGGGAAGGCAGAGATGGGAGGATCCCACCATCCAGTTAAGCTGAATCGGCGAGGTCTAGGTTCAGTGAGAAACTCTTTCTCAGGAAACAGGGTGAAGGGAGACCAGGGAGGACAGGTGTCACCACCCTCTGCACAAGTGTAGACCCTGAACTCATTTTCTTCGGTTGACTGGTGCTGCCTGTTTATGTGCAGTTCCTATTCAAGTCATCTTGGTTATGGTGCACTGTGGATTTAGCATCACTGGCTCTGCTGCCAGCACTGTTGGCCGTACCTGAACAAACCTGGCATGAGTATTTTGAAACGTAGAACTGCTGGCACTTTCTAACACAAGGGAGGCCCTGAGCGCAGTGCACAGTGATCTTAAGGGCCACCATAAACAGTGACATCATCAATAACATGCACAAAAAATCCCTACAAAATTGCCCTCTCCGAGGCTTACTGCCTCATCCGCTAACCTATGCCAAATCGGATTCGAGCCTCCATACCATATCTTATCTAGGCCTAGAATGTTTTCAGCTCACTGCTGAGTAAGCTCACCCTTTCTAGCTCTTCCTGAGCTCTGCCTGGCTGGCTCAAAGTCCTCGCCACACTGACTGATTCAGTCTGGCTTCTCTCAGCCTCTGACTGAACTGCTCTGCTTGTCCTTACACTAACTCTGGCAATCTGTTCTAATCTTCCGGCTCCTCCTCATTCTCTGGCTTGCTCTGCTTATCCTGTGTGTAATTTGTTCTTCTCTCTGCAACCTGCCTCTCTGTAACTGTTCTGGCAAAACTGCCTCCCCCTTTCTCTCAGTGCTGCTCTCTCTTAAGTAGCTTCCCTGTCCTCTCCTTTTAAAGGTTGGGAATATCCTATTCTGTCAGATCTTTCTCTGATTCTTCTCACTGTTTGCCACTCAATCAAACCTCACTTTCCAACATGGGAGCTTCCTTCTATAAACAAACTTTACCTTCATTGTTTGGGGTTGAAGGTTTGTACTAAGAGCGTGTCTGACTGTATTCCAGCCTGAGGGTCTAAAGGAGTGCACTAGGGGCATGCCTGTATTCCAGCCAGAGTAGCCATATTGCTGGATTAAAATCCCTATAATGACAGTTATAAAGAAGCAAGAACGTATAAATAAGCAAGAATGTCACTTTGTCTTAAATGGAGAACGTATGTGTTAGGCCACATTTATTATTGCTAGAGATTGGCTTTGTTTTCTCTATGTGGGTTTGTGCTCATGTGCCCACGGAGGATAGAACTGGACCTGGAGTTACAAGAAGTTGTGAACCACCTGATGTGGGTCCTCTGTGACTGTAGTAAATGCTGTTAACTGCTGAGCCATCTCTCCAACCTTCCCCCATGTTTCTCTCAATTTGTTTGTGGGGCTAAGTGATTATAGAAGCCTCTGGGGTGTTGATTTGCAATTGCAAATTAATTTCCTGAGCAGGCATCCACCTCAGGATTCTGGAGGCCTGGGAGGGCTAAGGGATCTGAGGGTGCTTTGCTCCTCACTTTTGCCATTTCCTGCTGGTGGAGACTCTCTCCAAGGGCCTTGTGCTGTGCTTCTTATCTCATTTCTTAACACTTTACCATCTGTCCTGTATTGTGGCTTTAAGGTCTGAGTCCTGAGGGTTTTCTGGAGTACCCTTTACTTACCTCAGTTTATGCAGTCATTGACTGGCTTTCATCAAGTTCTGGTCAGAAGATCTATTGCAGATATATCAGACTGCTTTTGTATGTTAGACACTTTACCGCGTGGCCTTTTCTATGCAAAACCAGTCTTAATATTTACATATTTTTTTATTTTTGTTAATTATTACCATTTTAAAACCATATCGAAGACCTGGGGAGGACTAGCCCAGTAGTACATCATTTACCTAACGCATGAACGTTCAGACCCTGAGTTTGATTTCCAACTTTGCTAAGACTTGCAATAAGGCATAAACCCAATTGTTTACTGTGGTTTGTTTCCACATGTATAACTTGTATTTTTGAGACCTGATTTTATTTTGTAGTTGGAACTGACCTGGTACCACATGGCCTTGAACTTGATACACCCCTTCCTCATCCCCAGGTGTGGTTTTTAAAGGCAAGCATCAGTGCTAATGGGTTCTGGACCTCAGTGACTGCTGGGGTGCTGGGAAGGGCAGAGGGTGGGGGTGGAGCTTGAGAGAGTCCTTTGCCAAGGTCCATGTGGCGCTCTTGATGTCAGGCAAGTCTTTGATTGGAATGGCTGCTTTTTTGCATTGAAAGTGTGATATATTTTTCATATCTAGTTTGATGGCCTTACAGCTTGAAGTAGTGGTTTTAAAGGGAAAATGGGTTTATTTAAATCAGTTATTTTCAGGCATCCAATGACAGCCACTATTTTCTTGGAATTATAGATAGATCTTTTTTGACAGAGAATTCACTTGCCTTAAGAGTCAGACTTTTCTCCTAGGAGAAGGGGAAGGGAGATGGGGGCGGGGGAGGGATTCCGGGAAGGACAGGGAGTGGGGACAGCTTTTGAGAAACAAACAAACAAACAAACAAATAAATAAATAAATAAGCAAACCAGCCAGCCAGCCAGCCAGCCAGCTAGCCATGCTGCATTCCTCTCCCTCTTCCCTTCCCCAGCTTTTGGGCTCTATAGAAGCCATGCAGCTCCCTGTGCTGAGCAGTCTGAAGAACTGTCCGTAGGCATTCTTTCTACACATACATTCTGGAGAACACTGTTCTGTGTTTTTGCTTGTTTATGACACTTCCATTTAGTTCTTAGGATTTTTTTTAAACCTAAGAAATGTTTTTTGGGGTTTCTGGTCTTTTGATTTGCCTAATGACATAGGGAATCTAGTCCAGTAGCACCCTGTAATAGCTTCCAGGGCCGTAGGCCGATGGACAGAAAAAGGCAAGAAGTAGGGCTTCCCTGTGAACCATTGTCACTGCTAACCAGGAGCTGCAGGCATGGCTGTGTCTCTTGCAGAACTTCTGTACTGCAGGGTTTACTGTGGCAGCAGTTAAAGTGGGCTTCACCACCTCACTGCCATCACCTGTGTAGACAGACAGAGTGCCACCGTGCTACCTTTTTGGTTAGTACTTAATGTAAAGGCCATTTTATATTTTATTACATTCTTCAGTTTGGGGCAAGCAGCTCCTCTTCCCATCTGCCTGCCTTAGTTTGGAGGAGGATAAGCCACCATAGCCTGTGCTGGGGCCTGCAGCTCCATGTGCACCTGCTCTTGTTGTCATGGCCACAGGGTGCTTCCTGCAAGGGAGCCAGGTGAAGAAAACCCAGCATGTATCCATCTGCGTGCTGCAGAGGTGTCTATCAGATGTCTTTCTTGTCTTATTAATGATGACTGGCTTTTTGCTAGAGAATAAATGTGTTACTTTGAGGGTCGATTACAAGGGCAAAGACTGTGGCTCCCCTTGTGCTTCTCTCTCCCTTTATTCTAGGGAAACAGGAATAGACTCTTATCTAATTTCTTAGTAATAAGTGAGGGAAATAGACAGACCACTCCCAGTCAGTAGTCCCTAATTTCAGAACAGAATTCCTGTAGCCCAGCTTGCTGAACCTTGACCTGAGGGTGAGGAGTGATTGGCAGGAGCTCACGGTGTGGAGCCTCAGCTCCCTCCCTGCAAGACACCTTTATAGACAGTCGTCCCAAGTGGTCACAGGCATGGTGACTTCTGTAACTGCGGTTTCATTATTTCTAAAGGGGACTTAGAAAGGTTTAACAGTTCACCTTGAGCATTTTGATTCAGGTCAGCATTTGGCAGGGTGGCTCAGGCTGACATTTCCTGAAGCTTGAGTTTTGTCCAGATGACTTAATTGGTGCTTTGGGGGTGCACAGCGGCTTCATTCCTGAAGATGGAAGGTGGGAGAATAATCAGATATGTGGAAGTAGGAAAGGGAAGCTGCTGGTCTTGCTCTGTGGGGCCTTGTTGACAGGCCCCCTGCTGACTGCAGGAGTCTCAAAGATCCCATGGGTTACAAAGAAAGATGAGAGTGAGCCTTATCATAGTACATTGTGGGAAAAGCCCCCTCCCTTACACTGCAGCCTGTGACTTCTTATGTGCACACGAGGTTGCAGTCTGTGTGGTTTCTGCTTACTGAAGCTGTTTTCCTATCTCTTAGTCTACTTACAAAGGTCTCCTTTTCTGTAAGCAAGGCTAGGTTTTGTTGGTGGTGCCCTTAACCCATGTGCATGACATAGTTTTCCAGCTCACCACTGAAGCTGTTCCAGGCCAGTTGTCCTCGGTGTACTGGTGACTTGTGCTCTTGCTTCAGCTTGTGGCCTGATGTCTGTAGAAATCGTTGGCCCTCAGAGTTGGTCTTTAATGCCAAGAGTCAGCATTGCCTTATGTCTCCCCACACGCCAGCTCTGCACTCAGCCTGCTGTCCTTACAGTTGTTTTGACTGCGGTCTGCTCCATGCATTCCTATCTGTTGTTCATCCATCCCAGCAAGCAAACATCACTTCACACTGTTCTCTCGTGGGAGTGAGCCCTGCCGTTTTTCTGTATGCTTGCACATCTGCATTGTTTTCATTTTCTGTTTTAAATTCATGTCCCTGCATTTCTGCTTTCTTCTGCACGTGTGGGAGAGTGTCAGAACCAGGACTTGTCATGCATGCTGTGCAGGTGGTATGCCACCGAGCTATACCACAAGCCTGTCTGCATCCGTTTATGCACAAAGGGACAGTTTGGGCCTTGGAAAGATGACAGTTGTTTAGAGCACCTCTTCTTACAGAGAACTTAGATTTTTAGTTCCCAGCACCCACATGGTGGTTCACAAAGAGTCATAACTCCAGATCCACAGAGACCTGACCCTGGTTCTCATGTGACCTTTAGGGGCACCTGGCACATACATGGTACACATGCATATGTGCAGGAAAAGTATACCCCGAAAAGAAATAAACCTAAAAACTTAAAAAAAAACACATTTTATTTATGGTAGAGGTATAGACATTAGGATTAAGTAGGTTTCCTGAAAGACTGGACCAGAGGACTGTCCCTGTCTCCTCCTCTCACCTCTCACTGTGAGCTCATTGAAAGTATACTTTAAAGCAGTGTCATTAGCTGTGAATTATTTTGAGGGTGTGTGTGTGTGTGTGTGTGTGTGTGTGTGTGTGTGTGTGTGTATGCTGCTTGCATATGTGTGTATGTGACTGTGTATGTGTTCATGTGTGTGTGTACATACCTGCATATGTATGTATGTGCCTGTGTGTTCGTGTGTGTGTGTGTGTGTTTGTGTGTGCATGCGTGCATACCTGCATATGTGTTTCTTTCTGTCTGTGTGTGCATGTATGTATCTAGGACACACATTAATAGATTGATCTCCTGTCACCCTCTGCTTTACTTTCTATAGCAAGGTCCCTTCCTGGACCTGGAGCTCATCTGTTTGTCTGGCTGCCCGTGAACTCCAGCTCTCAGCACTGAGTCACAGTGCACGCGTACACTGCCATGCCCAGTGTCCGTGTGGGTGCTGGGGCTCCACACTCAAGTCCTTGTGCTTGCACGGCAGGCATTTTACAGATTTCGCTGTCTCACCAGACTCTGCGTTGGACAGCAATATTGGTTTTGAGACCAGCTCCCACTGGGCAGCCCCAGCTGACCTGGAACTTACTTTGTAGACCAGACTGACCTGGAATTCAGAGATCCACCTGCCTCTGTGTCCTGAGTGCCGAGATTAAAGGGGGATTCCCCATGCTCCTCCTAAATTTCAGTTGATAAGCATACATTGGACTTTGACTGAGCTCCTTAAAAATGAAATTATCAATTTTATGTTATGGATATTAATTTGAAGACATTGTTTTATGATGAGCACTTCTTGGATATTTACTAGGCTTTGCTCGAGCCCTGAGGCAGGAGACCAAC
Source organism: Rattus rattus (assembly GCF_011064425.1). Taxonomy (NCBI): domain Eukaryota; kingdom Metazoa; phylum Chordata; class Mammalia; order Rodentia; family Muridae; genus Rattus; species Rattus rattus. Next base: position 5,230,489 of record NC_046159.1, read on the forward strand.
ATGGAACTACACACCCACATTTAGGAGTGACAACGGGGGACAGACAGATGTGTAGTTTCTCAGCTGCTGATAGTGCAGTGAGGAAAACTAAGGGCACACAGGACGTTGAAGTCGCTAGGCTATGGGTGGTAATAGAGAGTCTGAGCAGACAGGGGTTGAGCACAGAGCTTGGGAAGGGAAGGCTTGAGTCTGATGGAATTTGGCCTTCTTAGTTTCATGATCTTCCTGGTGCCATAACTGTGTGAGGAGATCATCCACTCGTTTGTTCACAGATTCACAAACAGCGCAGGTGCATGGAGTCAGTGCATTGCCCCATAAAACCACTCCGCCACCACTCTCAGCCATGGAATCGTTACCTCACCTTTGTGATGCACCAGGTATTTTCAGTCCTGTAGACTCTTCTGCTATAGTGCAGTACCTCCTGTGTTTCTCTAGTGTTGACTTGAGAAAAATTGACATGAGTTTTCTGAGAGCTGACACTTATGTTAAAGGTTTGTGCTTGCGAGATATTAGGACATATATTTTATGCCACGAATAGCTTCTTCTGGTATCCTAATTTTATATCTAAAATAGTTATTATATCTAAAGTAGTTTTATATTTGATATAATAGATATTATTATATCTAAATTTATATCTAAAGTAGTTATTTTATTTGGAATCGATAGATATATTCTAAAAAGAAAAAAAATAAAATTTGAAATTTTAGGGGCTATAATGTAGTGAAACATTTGCTACACCCAAAAAGGTAATATCCACATAAAAGTAAGTTTAACAGGTTGTAAATATTACACAAAAATACGTAGTTTGGGATTCAAAAGCCACTTATTAACTATTTTAACTTATTAACTATTTTAAATAGGAGTGTGTGTGTGTGTGTGTGTGTGTGTGTGTGTGTGTGTGTGTCAGCAGATGTGCTTAACCCTCTTGTTTCTTGTTTCCTTGGATCATGATTGAACTTCAGTAAATACTTCTTAGTAGGAATACCATCTCTGGCCACCACCAATGGAGGAGAAGATATTTTCTTAGTTATACAGACTCTCTCCCCATTTTGATGGCTCTTTTCTTCCCTCGTTTGAAAGCATAAATTATTTACATATGTAATGAGTTTACTGATACTCAGTGTCAAACTCTACTAGAATTTGTGATCCTCCCTCTGTGACAGGTTAACGAAGTGATTTGTGAATTTCCATTTCTCATCAAAAGCAAAAGGGAAATGATCAGGAAAACTAGTGTGAGCTTGTCAGGCCCTGTGCAAGGCTGTATGTTCTGTGTCTGCACATGGCTGCATGGTCAGGTCCTGCACATGGCTGTGTGGTCTGTGTCTGGACAGGGCTGTGTGGTCAGGTCCTGCACATGGCTGTGTGGTCTGTCTGCATGGCTGCATGCTCAGGTCCTGCACATGGCTGTGTGGTCTGTGTCTGTGCATGGCTACATGGTCAGGTCCTGTCCACGACTGTGTGGTCTGTGTCTGCATGGCTGCATGGTCAGGTCCTGCACATGGCTGTGTGGTCTGTGTCTGCATGGCTGCATGGTCAGGTCCTGCACATGGCTGTGTGGTCTGTGTCTGTGCATGGCTGCATGGTCAGGTCCTGCACATGGCTGTGTGGTCTGTGTCTGTGCATGGCTGCATGGTCAGGTCCTGTCCACGACTGTGTGGTCTGTGTCTGTGCATGGCTGCATGGTCAGATCCTTCACACGACTGTGTGGTCTGTGTCTGGACATGCTCCCTTCGCAACAGTGCTCTCTTAGGTGTGCACTTGAGCTCTTAATTCAGCCCACGAGTTTCTCACTCTTCTCCTTAATGTCCCACTCTTGCTCATTTTTGCCTCTTCCTTGAGGCCAGTGAAGCTGGGATTGGGGCCCCCTCCCTTAAGTTGTCCTTCCTTCCTGTATCCCCGGCCTTGGCGCCACCTTTTTATCTTTGGAGAATCGAATGTGGTTTCTAACATAGTCCTCATCCTTGTCACTGAAGCCACACTCGTGCAGTTCAGACAGCTCTGTACCATGGCGTTTTCTTCCCATGGCACCGGCTGTGTGCTCTGTGAGACCTGCTTCTGCGATCCTCCCATAGTCTTATTTCTATCTAAGTACACCATGCATTTGTAAGTATGTACACACACATCGAATGTTCCTCCTTTCCCTAAGTGCATGAGCTCCCAGACGCCCATCCCTAATGTACCCAGCAGCAGGAAGAGCATCTTACCGACCTGAGAGGGAGTCACATGTACCTTGCCCTGGCTCTGTGTGCATTAGACGTTGTTACTGAACCAGAACCACAGCTGTGATGACTTAGGGATTCAGTTCTACCTGTAAGATCCAAACAATGTGATCACCGAACTGCAGTCACAGTTTAAGAAAACAGCATTGGCAGATTCTTTCTCCACTTTCCTTTATTGATTGGTCAGTTGATTGCTCTTCGTGCTCGGGACTGAACCCAGAATCTTTGGCCCTCCCCAAGCTGGCTTTGAACTTGTGTTTCTCCTCCTCCTGCCTTAGTTCTCCTTGCTCCCTATACTCAGGAACACTGTGCACAAGAGCGTGCTTGGTTTGGCTGCTTTTGTGCTGGAAGCCAAGTGAGTGTGCAGGGCTCCCTTTGTGCTATTGACCGTACCCATCACTTCCTCGTGTTGTGTGGTGTGCAGTGACTTGCCTCCAGCTTTCTCTTGCATTTTACTAAAAACAGCAAGGAGAAAGCAGGCTGTGCTAACAAGCCTTTGCTCAGACATATCTTCATAAATATACATTATATAAATACACACATAATGTATATTGTGTGTATGTGTATACACACACACACACACACTTTTAAATTCTGGTTTCTGCTTGGTAGTCTATGATATTATGCCTGTCACTCCATGGCAGAAGTCACCTTTCCCTCACTTCTCTCTGAGCTTCCCAGAACCACTGTTAGCATTCACTGGTACACCAGCAGTTTGCTGTTGTTAAGTTAGTTTTTAATTACTTTATTCTCTCATATGTTACATCCTGATCACATTTTATCCTCCCCCTTGACTCCTCTCTTCCCTTCAGAAAAGCAAAGCCCTCCGAGAGATATCAGCATGGCATATCAAGTTGCAATAAGGCCTCTCCTCATATTTAACCTGGATGAAGCAACCCAGCAGGAAGAGTTGGTTCTCAAAGCAGGCAAAAGAGTCAGAACACCCCACCCCCACCCCTGTTCCCTCTGTTAGGAGTCCCATAAAAACACCAAGCTACATGGCTATGACATATATGCAGCAGAGCCTAGTCTAGACCCATGCAGGCTCACTGATGGTCAGTTCTGTCTCAGTGAGCATCTGTGAGCCCCTGTGAACCCGTTAGTTGATTCTGTGATTTTCTTGTTATGTCTTTGACCCTTTCAATCCACAGACCCAGAGAGACTAAGTAGTAACAGGAGGGCTTAACTGGGTGGGGCGGGGGGTTCGTGAGTCTCCCTGGGAATAGGAGGTAGAATAGATATTGCCAGTGGTCTGGGGAGGGCTAAGGACTAAAAAGGAGGGAGGGATCAGGTGGGGGAGGATAAGAGGGAGAGAGTACTGGGAAAGACAACTAGAAAGGAGGGATGCAATTCAGGGGCAAGCTAGAAGCATAGTGCAGTGGAAACTCCCAGGAAGCTATTAGGGTGACCCTGCTGAGACTCCTAGCAGTGAGGATACTGAGCCTGAACTGGCCATCTCCTGTAATCAGACAAGACTCCAGTGGAACTCAGCCAGGAAACCTTCAGTGTACAATTTGTCCTACCTACAAGATGTGCTAGGAAAAAGGTGGCACAGAAATTGTGGGAGTGACTAACCAATGACTGGTCCAGTTTGAGACTTAGGTCATGAGAGGGAGCCCACCCCTAACACTGCCTGGAGGACCAGAAACCAGAGGCCAGATGGCTTAGAGACCTAGGATAGAACCAAACATGCCCGGCGAAACAAAACAAAAAAGGTAACTGAAGTCACTCCTAATGACAGTGCTCTAATTATAAACAGATAATAATGCTCTCACTATCAGAGAGATTCCATCCAGCAACTGATGGAAACAGATGCAGAAACACACAGCCAAACATTAGGTGGGACTCAGTGAATCCTGGGGAAGAAAGAGAGGAAGGATTGTAGGAGCCCTCTTCCTTAAAATGCGGCTTTTCCCACCATCGTCTTTGCTCCTCCAGAACTCTTATTGTTGCTTTATGGAAATGTTTGTATTCCAACACAGCTCTTCAGAGAGGACCAGGTTCTTTCTCTGGCCTCTCACAGTTCTCCTAGCCCCCACCCATGCTGTACATTCAGGTCTTGCTAAAAGCCCTTCATGAGGCGGTGCTCTGTAGATTGGGCCCAGCCACAGTGTGGCTGCCCTCCACTAATATTCACTTCCTTTGGTCTGGTGTTTGCCTCATGCTCCTCCCTTTCCTAGCAAAGGATTCCAGCAGTTGGATTTGGAGTCCATACTACAGTCAAGGTGGTCACATCTTACCAGTTTCCAGGTACAGTGGAACATACAGGAGTGGTGACTTGAGCCATATCACTTCAACTCCCTACAGACAGCAGTGATGGGATTTCAGAGTACCATGAAGTCAGGTGATGACATTGTGGGCAGAAACCAAGGCATTAAGTAATGTTTCTTGATCAGCTCCTTCACAGTGAACACTGTGTTAAGTATTGGAGAATCTGTCATGAGACGCTCCTGTTGCTGGGTTTAAACCACAGCAGGCTTTCTGAATGTCCTCAGCCCTGGAGAAGCCATGGACATTACAACATTTAGAGAGAAGTTTGCACCTTTGATGATTAGAATGGTGTTTTAGGTGTATTATGTGCAGAGCTGTTTTTCTTTGTGTATGTGTGCAAAATATATATATGTGTGTGTGTGTGTGTGTGTGTGTGTGTGTGTGTGTGTTTGTGTGTGTGTGTGCGTGTGCGTGTGTGTGCCCCTCTGTATATTTATACATGCATGTATATGTGCTTATGTGTGTATATGCATGTACATGGCAGAGCTTGATGTCTGATGTCTTCCTAAATCACACTTCATTTTGATTTTTGAGACCGATTGTCCAGGAAGCCCCAGCTTTGGGATTGTGAGAACATTCTAGTACAACCAGGTTGTAATGGGCACTGGGGCTTTAACTCCAGTCTCAGGCTTCTACAACAGACACTTTATCATTGAGCCACTCCTCAATCATTGTTCCACTGTTAGTTGGCTAAACACTACCCTCTGATGTCTGGTAGGAAGGTCTGGAGGTCACTGTCCAGCACAAGGTGCAGCATTCTGTGGGTGGTGGTGACTGTTCACCTCCTTCCCCTTCTTGTTCACCTCCTCTTCTCCCTCCCTTACCCCCTTCATTTCTTCCATTATTTCCCTACTGTATTTTCTTTTTCCTGTTTCCATCTACATTTCCCCCCTCTGTCTTAAATTAGCTCTAAACATTTCTTCCCAAGATTTGCCTTTGAAGACTTTAGCATCAGAAATGGTGCTAACTTGATGCCCAGGGCCTTCACAGGAGGCCTGGGTTCTCATGGGTTCCTCATTGAGCTTCTCACTGAGCTCCTCCTCACTGAGCTCCTCCTCAGTAGGCTCCTCATTGAGCTCCTCAGTAGGCTCCTCATTGAGCTTCTCATGGGCTCCTTATTGAGCTCCTCATGGGTTCCTTATCGGGTTCCTCATTGAGCTCCTCATCGGGTTCCTCATTGAGCTCCTCATGGGTTCCTCATTGAGCTCCTCATTGAGCTCCTCATGGGCTCCTCATTGAGCTCCTCATGGGCTCCTCATTGAGCTCCTCATTGAGCTCCTCATGGGCTCCTCATTGGGCTCCTCATAGGGTGGCTCATTGGGCTCCTCATTGGGTTCCTCACTGGGCTCCTCATTGGGCTCCTCATGGGTTCCTCACTGGGCTCCTCATTGAGCTCCTCATGGGCTCCTCATTGGGCTCCTCACTGGGCTCCTCATTGGGCTCCTCATGGGTTTCCTCACTGGGCTCCTCATTGGGCTCCTCATGGGTTCCTCACTGGGCTCCTCATTGGGCTCCTCATGGGTTCCTCACTGGGCTCCTCATGGGCTCCTCATGGGTTCCTCACTGGGCTCCTCATTGAGCTCCTCATTGGTTCCTCATTGAGCTCCTCATGGGCTCCTCATTGGGTTCCTCATTGAGCTCCTCATTGAGCTCCTCATTGGTTCCTCATTGAGCTCCTCATGGGCTCCTCATGGGTTCCTCACTGGGCTCCTCATTGGGTTCCTCATGGGCTCCTCATTGGGTTCCTCGTGAGCTCCTCATTGGGCTCCTCATAGCGTGGAGCTGTTAACACCTCAGAGCCTGCAGGTGAGCATAGCAGCCTCCATACTTCAGGAAGGAGACAGAGGCCTCATCCAACTGTCTCTTGGGTGAACTCCGTAGAGGGGGATATTTTACCTGCATCCCTCATTTGTTAAAGTACTAATTCCTTTTGGTTGTGGTTTAGACATGGTTTTGAGGTTGTCATGTCTAAGTGAAATCCTGTGTAAACTAGCATGTAGGAAATGAGCCACTTCTGTGCTGCTGTGAGCAGATTTGTTCAGCTGTACAACATTATCTTTGATTTGTTAGGAAGAGTTTTGGAGGAATTTGCTTTATTCTCTTCCTTTTGGTGGGCAGAACTCAGCAAGGCTTCTCTAAGCTGATAAAATATATTCAGTATGTGGAGGCAGCCATTAGTAGTCAAGGCCGTTTGGTCAGACGAATCCTGGGAGATACTTAAGCGCTGTGACAGGTTTGCCAAGGGTGCTTTGCTTCTCTGACAGATGCTTTTAACCTGATTCTTATATCTGTTATTTCTCTCCATTTAATATTTGTCGGGAAAACGATGAGATTTTGAGACACATGGGAAGATTCCTAGGTATTCTACCACATGCTTAACTTGACACGAAGTGTATAAAAACCCGAACGTGCCTGGCGTCTTCTAGCCCTTGCCTACGTTCTCTGCAAGGAGTGTGGAGCCCTTAGGGCTCAGCCAGACTTGTCGAAGGAAGCTGGGTACGGTGGCTGAAGCCTGAATCCCAGCACCTGCCAGGCAGAGGTAGGATTGCCAGGAGCTTGAAACCAGCCTAGTAGACGACATAGTGAGTTCTAGCTCAGCCTAGGCTGCAGAGGGAGGCCCTGTGTGAGGAACAAAGACCCTGAATGAGCTGTCTCGTGTCACAGCTAATGAGAAGCTATAGATAGTGTGGCATCTCTCTGCCTGGACAGGTGGCACGCGTGTGACAGCATGGATGTCCCATGCTCTGGTTTAGAGTGCACCAGCCTGTGTAGCCCCACAGCACAGTCGGCCAGCCTCCCCAGAGCCCTGGGCTCTTCTGTCTACCCTGCTGTCTTTGTTTTGCGCTCTTGCTGCACTCCCTTTCGGGTTGTGTGAAGCTACAAGTGCTGCCTTCTCCAGCTGGGCCGATCAGTCCAGTCGTTATGACCTGTGGCCTCTGAGACAGTGCCGGTAAAGCCTGCAGTTGGAAAGTTGCTTCAATCAGATGACATCAATAAAGTCAGTTTCAGTCGATTTCTAGACCGAGTCTTGCAAAAGAATTTGGAAGGCAAGATCTGTTACCATATCTTAGGTAGAATGTCATGTGCGACTGGCCCACACAGTTTCTTTGTTTTCTTATCCCTTACCATCCTGTCCATCAGAGGATGGCTCTGCACCATCTGTGTGGCTAAGGATGCCCTTGCTCTGCCTGGTTTTATTTATTAGAAGCGATTCATACGAGTTTTTGTAGGCCAGACAGTCGCAAAGTATAGGAGTGTGGACTGAAAATTAGTTTACAGCTTGGGTGTTGAAGAGTGAATCACCCCCAGTAGTTCGTGTGAATGCTGCTGCTGATTGAGCAGCTCCTCATTTACATATGTGTTCACTGACATACATATGTATGTAAGTATTTCTTTGACTCTCTACCACATCTGCCTCCAAAACACAGGGTGGCTGAAGTGCTGAGTGCAACAGGATGCCTGTGTTGTGGTTCTGACACCATCCAGATGCCCAGCACTTGTATTGGGATATTTTTAACCATAAATGAACTAAAAAAAAGTGGGTACTTGAGGGTTGCTAAGCGCGATCACAATGTCTTATCCTCTTGAAAAGAAATAATGGAAGACATACAGTCCGTGTACTATTGAGCTTTATGCAGAAAACAAACCTGATTATTGAGAAATAACACTCAAATACTTACACTTATTCTTTACTTTTGAGACACAGAGTCTCATTATTCAGTCCCTATTTGCGCACCATTTGCCATGTAGCCCTGGCTGGCTTCAAACTCACAGAGATCTGCCTAACAAATGCCTCCTTGCCTTTACGGTTGACCATACTTTAGATGGGATCTTTTCTAAAAACAAACAAACAAACAAAAACCCCAAAACAAACAAAAAATCTTAAGCCAACAGACTCATTTCTTCTTGATGCCACCAGGGTATAAAAAGTTTTTTATATATAATCAATATATATATACACACATATATACATATATATATATATGTATACACACACATACACACAGATTTTATATATATATATATATATATATATCTGATCAGTTTATATATATCAGGTATAAATATATCAGTTTACTGCTATTTTGGAACAAGCCTAAAGAAGAAAGTGTAGATTGAATTTCTCTCTCCCCTTCCAGGAGAAGCATAAACAAGAGTTGGAAGACATGCGGAAGGCCGGGCACGAGGCGCTGAGCATTATAGTGGACGAGTACAAGGTAGGCTCAGGAGGCTTTGCTAACCATGCAGATCCCAGAGAGAGGGCAAGCTTGACTCTTGGGCACATGGAACCATGCATGGGTCCCGGGCCTTGCATGTGTCTTTGTGTACCTGTCAGCCCTCTTCACTGCCACAGACAGTGAGCGGCTCAGCACACCCTCTGGGAGGAAGGTGGATTGCAGCCCAGGGTTTGGTCTATTGCCCTCTTCTTTTGGACCCGAGATAAAGCTGAATTGTCAATCAGATGTCGAGTGTGTGTGCAGAGATGTCCACCCCACAGCAGCCAGCAGCTGAGGGAAAGGACACGCCCCAGGGACCTGCTTCTTCCCACTGGGTCCTGCCTCCAAGTGGCTACTGCTCCCACTAATACGAAGAGGTTAGAGTCACCATAATCTGCCATTTTTCATAAGGTCCAGTCATGTGATCAAGATTTTAACATACAAGCCTTTGTGGGATAGTTAAGGTCCAAACCGCACACTTTATTTTAGTGAGTAATCAACTGAGTGGAGGAAGTGGTGATTAGTTACAAAGTTATACTATTGTATTTGCGACTGAAAATATCTGAGACTATCAGCAGAATGAAGTCTAATGTAAAATATTACATAATTAATTACCATGTTTATCTTCACCTGTGATGTGCTGTCTACCTTTTTAAAGGAAAAATTTAAGATACTAAATAAATTTAAAAAAACTAATCTATTTTTTTAAAATTAGCTAAAAGGATTTATATATATATATTTAAGTAGTAACAGTTTATAGTAATGTCGTAGCAGTGATAATAGTAAAATTGGTATGGAATTTACTAAAAGTCAGTCATAAATCTCCTAAAGTTGGAGTTACAGATTTTTGTGAGCAGTCACATGGAAGCTGGGAATTGAACCAAGGTCCTCTGCAAGAGCAACCAGTGCTCTTAACCCCTGAGCCATCGCTCCAGCCCCACAGTATCCTTTTCTCAACAAACATGTTGATATTAGTCTTGACACTGGTAGTAAGTGAGATTTAAATCACATGCATTTCTGTAAAATTCTTTGCAAATGGCATGTTTGAAGGAGCCTGGCCAAGAGCTACTCACTGTGTCTGCTGTGGCCATGGTTGAATATTCAAAGAGGATTTAAAAGTTCCAGTGTGCTCCATCGTAATTTACTGAAAAGAACTGGGAATTAATCAAATGTCCTACAGAGATATATTGAATTTGTCATATCTAGATAATGGGTTTCTATTCAGACAGCCTAGACTCATTCCCAGGATCTGCTACTGTGTGGCTTGTTGCATGTGCCTCTCCTCATTGACTCTCTAGGGAGTTGAGTCCACTGAGGAGAAGCAGCTCTCACACACTGGTGACTTAGGAGCTCTAGAAGCACAAGTGCAGCCAGGCTGTGTCATCTGCCACACTTTTGCTTCTTCAGGGTCAGACTGAAATGTTAGAGATCCTTGTGACTCTTACAGCAGTGTGCTCCGCCCCTCCGAGACAGTCTCCCAGTCTCCCTTAGTGCTCCCTTGCTTCTTCCCACTTGACTTTAAGGTTACCGTTAGCCCTTCTTTCCCCACTGATTCTGGCTGGTGTTGCCAGCTGATCTGGCCTGGAGTCAGCCCACCCTTCCACAGTTAGAGTAAACTCACACTTTGTCTCCCCGCGTTCATCCAATGCTAACTGCGTCTCAGCAGTGGGATCACATGTCCACCTCTAGCCAGCACGTAAGCGGGTGTCGTGCATGCTGACAGAGTTTACATCACTTCTGCACTGCCCTGAGTACGTAACAGTTTCCTTGGTGTCATTCACTCCTTCTGGCTCTTAAAATTTTCGCAACCCCCTTTCCACAAAGATCCACAAAGTGTTTTCAGGGATGTGATATGAATTCTGGGTTAGCTCAGTCTTTGTTCTATGCTTGTTGACTGGTTATTTTGTGTGTTTGGGGGGGGGGGTGACAGGGGTGTCCCTGGTAGCATGCTGCTGCTCGGGTGAGATGTCCATTTTTAAAATGTCCAAATGATGTTACCAGTAAGCCTTGTCAGGATGTGAACTTTTCTCTATTTTCTTTGTTCTATGCTTGTTGACTGGTTTTTTTTGGAGGTGGGCAGGATGTCCCTGTGTAGCATGCTGCTGCTCGGGTGAGATGTCCGTTTTTAAAATGTCCAAATGATGTTACCAGTAAGCCTTGTCATGATGTGAACTTTTCTCTAAGAAGCAAAAGTTCTGACCTACTCAGCATTGTTACTGGGTTGATGAGATGAGAGGAACTTAGCTCTTGGGAGCCTAAGAACATGGACAAGCCAAGGCCGTGTTTAATAACTTTAAGATTTAGAGGCCCCATTCAGGATCTCCAGCAGCTCATAGAGGGAGATACCTGGGTGGGCCATCTCAAATCCCTGGATCTGGGCCTGGGCGGTAGCTGACTTGGTCAGCATACCAGGTCCCCTGCGCCCTTGCCACTGGAACCAGCTTTCTGCTGGCCATGTGAGGGATTTAGTACAGTGAAGTAAATGTAGTTTCTGAAAGGCCTTCCCTAGACTCTGGTGCCTGAGATTGCTGAGCACAGTCAACAGAAAAGCTTTCCCTTCCTTGCTTGTTTGATGATCTTGGAATCCTGTTGTCTGGCCCAATCATCTCCTCAGGGTCACCGGTTAAGAAGCACAGAGCCCTCTGGTACATAAGGAGCCACATCACCACTGTGGTTTTTGTTTTAAGGTAATCTGAGCAATTGCGTGGGGATGAGAACACTGAATTCTGGTTCTCAGATCTTACAGGACATGATAAATGCCTTTGTTGTTTGTAGATGTCTTCCCGGGACTCTAGACGGTAGGTGCAACAGGGGCCTGTCTTCATTTAAAGTTCTGGACGTTACTGTACGTCCTGAAAGGCTTTGTGAGCCATATTCCTTCTGCTCCATTTCCTCGCCTGTCAATGTGTTCCGCTGCATCTCGCTGTTGCCGCCTCTGATGTTTTTACCCCATTGCTGATTAAGTTGTGTGGACCCATCCACTCACACGCACACGCGTGCATATAAATGTGTGACTTCTCACTGAAATCCCATATAAGAAAAGAAGACATAATCTCAGAGGAAGGAAGGAAGGATAGGGAGGTCTTCCCTTCGTTTTTGAGAGTTTAGGGGACAAATGAGAAAATGCTGAGTTTTAATTGTAGCTAAGTGAGCAGAGTTTGACTTACGTCAAAATGGTTTATAACAAACATCAGCCTTGTGTTTCTGGAGTGGGATAAGTGATCGCAGTCAGAGACGTCTTTGTGGAGGGGGTCAGTACAGTGGGAACACCGAGGAAAGTCCTGCATGGAAGAGTGTGCCACATTTACTGACAGATGGGACTTCTCTAAAGAGAGAGCGCCCTCCCACACAGAGGCATTGGCTTGCCATTGCTCTCTGCAGTTTCTCCTCATGCCTCAGTCCAGCTAGTTCAGGGCCCATCAACACTTGAGGTAAAGTAATTTTCACTACCAACCCCACTTCAAAAATGGTTTTTCTTTTCGCCCTAAATAACTTTGGGTAAAATTTTTCCAAGGGAAGTACTTAGTTGACTCAGTGTGTTGAAATCCAGCTTCTAGCTTGCTCTAATAGAGAGGGGGAGTTCTCAGGAAACTTAAGAGAAACATGTTGCTTTTATTTTATCTCACTTGGAGCTCGGTTCATTAAAAATTCCAGCTTGACAACAAGCAAGATCTGAACACATTTTTTTGCTTAAGATTTTTGTTTTGCTACTGTATAGAGGATATTCTCTTTCAGTGGCCGCTCCACCCTTTCCCACTGTCTTATTTTTGTTTGTTTTTTAACTTAAAAGTAACATAGTGTCTACTTAAAGATCAGTCATTAATAAAAGGTTTTTCTTTTTCTGTTCTTAAATATGGACTTAGAATTTTATTCTGTAGTGGTATTTATAGATTTTTTTTGTCTCTCTCACCTTGATTAATTTTGAAATTAAAGTACATTATTTTGCTATTGTTTAAATGAAAAGATTCAGGGGACAGTGGGTTCTCAGTGGTTTTTATCCCATTCAAATAAATTTAATATTTACTTTTTAATTAAAAAGTTTAGGCCTTTTACAGATTACACTAAGCAGAGCTGTATTTCCCTGAGTATTTCCTGCTTCATGAGTTAAAATACTGAGTAGAGCTTGATTTTGTTCTCCACAGGTGGTGTCTAAAAAGTCATAACTATGAAGGTGTCGTGAGTTTTGGCACCTTGTGGGTAGCTGCACAATTTTTTGTATCTTTTTTTTTTTTTTTTTTTTTTTTTTTGTGACATGAAAGTTACCTGCTTGGCCAACCACCAGGAGAGAATTTTCATGTTTCCAATAGTGGGTACCTTTCCCTTCCCCAGTCACTGTTGACATACATTTGGCCAAGCAGCATATATTTAAGAAACTCATTTTTGGCTGGGCGTGAGAGCACTCAGGAGCCCGAGGAAGGAGTCGTTGAGTTCCAGGCCCAACTGAATTGCCTAGTGAATTAATAGCCCACTTGAACTACTTTTTAAAATTCAGTATCAGAATAAATGTATAAACCAGCCAGCCAGTGAACCAAGCAGCCAACCAACTGATCAACCAAGCAATCAAATGATGAACCAACCAGCCAGCCAACCAGCCTGCCAGTCAGTCAGTCAACCAAACAAACAAAGGAACAAGTAAACAGCCAGCCAGTTAGCCAACAAGCCAAACAAGTAGCCAAACAACCGGCCAGTTTGCCCTTCCCTTACGGTATTTATACACTTAGAGGTGTCTTCCTCACAAGCACATACGGCCACTTTGTTCCTGCAGTCTGTTTCCGAGTGCACCTCCACGTGCCATCTGTAATTCTCTGCATAATCCAGAAGCCGAGGTCTCCTCATTACTGAGAGCATGGATGCACTTGTAAACACTGGACTGTTTGATGAGAAAACAATGCAAGGGCAGATTCTTATGATGAGAGCATCTGATGCTCCCCAGCCCCTCTATTATACACACACTAGCCAGAGGCACTGAAGTGTGAGGACTTAAAATGGTAAAGTGGTGTGAGGTTGCTGCATACAGTTTTTTTGCAATAATCTCAACTCAGTCTTGGTGTCCCAGTTTCCTATAGTAACTGAACCATGTTTTGTGGGAGCATTGGTGTTTTGCTACTTTTTTTTTTTTTTTTTTAAAGTTTGAATATGCCTTAAATTTCTGTTTGTAAGGATTGCACTGAGTTTTAGTAAATCAGAGTCCGCTATACGGCAGCCCCGAAGCTCACATGACTGCTGCAGCCATTTTCCAGGGCCTTCCCTGGCCTGTGCTTTATTGCAACTCTTGAGACGACTGTGCCATTTAGTAAGGACGAGCATGCTAGCCTACTGCGTTTAGGAGGCTTTTCCCAGGGTGTACAGTTACTTCATATTATATAAAGTCCTTTCCCAACTAGAGAAACAACTCTGTTTTCTCGTTGTTGAGTATTTTCCATTGATTAGATGTCTCTGGGTCTTCGTCCAAAGATGGGAAAAGTACATTTTTAGATACTTTTATTTGAATCTCACCATGCTGTTAGCCCAAAGGTATGAAATAAATTTACAGCTTTCAGTTATTTGATTGAGCATGGACGCTCATAAATTCCATGTTTTATCATGTGATCAGATTTTTCCTGGACACTGAAGTTGTTTGCTGTTGCCAGTCAAGCTTGGCCCAATGGCCTGCTGCTAGATCTGAGTGACTGGATAGGACTCAGCCCTTGGCCTGTTCTCCCTGGCCCCTCCCACCAAGCTCAATCTCACTGGAAGATTGAGGAAGGCTGAGTACTCGAGAATGGCTCTTCTGTGCCTCTGCGTTTACAGCACTGAGCCAGAACTCTACATGCCAGGCTATTCTTGTGGTTTCTTTAGCCAGGCCAAAACCAAAAAGCACTGGAACATTGGAAGAAATCTAGTTCTATTATAGGTCAGGGCTTTGCTTGGGTTGTTAGTGAATGACAGCCTGTAATGGGACAGGAGGGAGACGTCTGGGTGAAGACACAGATCTTCTCCCTCCCCTCCCTCTCCTTCCTTCATTGCATAGCAGATCTCCAGGGAAAAACTCCCTCTGTAGTAAAGTTGAGAATGAGCAGGTTTGCTTGCCCTGTGTTTCCTGAGTGCACAGCTCCTGCCTTCCTCTCACTGAGAGTTCACTGTACAACCAGCAGTGTTCTGTGATCAGTGCTGTTCAGGGTTAAGCATTTGATCAGCTCGGACAGATGGCCAGCTTCTGTGTATTATCCTGAGACTTCTGTCAGTAACTGGTCAGGACAGTGAATCCACAGCTAATATTCCCCGTCTCCTTATTCATCACATGGTTGAGGCCTGGCATGTTCTCATGGAGTGTACAGCTGGAAATCCAAGCTGACCCAACCGTGCCCATCCCAGCTAATACTTTAGGAGGAGCATCTACAAAAGCACATTTCTGGGGGTCCTGATTAGTGTCATGTGTCAGCCATGCGGTCCTTGAGTCCCCAGGAGTGCAGGTCTGTGGTCTCAGAAAGTGTCTGGGACATAGGAATCGGCATGGACCAAGACTGGACATGCTGTGGTAGACTCTTGTCCATCTGTCAGTAAGGTTCCATGTAGTGTGGGACAGCTGGCTCGAGTGTCACCAGGAGAGAGGACAATGGCGAGAATTTGCCATTCTTATACTCAATTGAACAACTCCACCTGTAGACGAGAGCATGATACAGACAACTCTGTAAAGGGCACCATCTACAAGAATGCATTCATCTTTGAAATTTCTTGCCTGTTTGACAGATATAAGAGAGAAGTGGTCAAATTTGTTCTTTATTGTAGAACAGACCCTGAGGACAGACACCAAAGATGTAATGGTCTGTAAAAGCCCTTTAACTGTCTTATTTGTAAGGAGTGTGGAACTGACTATTGAGATCAGAGAGACCAAGATGGATTTTAATTCTTTCATCGAGGCCAGCTTTCTGGGCACACCCAGTGTGTGAGAACATAGGATTCTCTATACAGTTATATATTATTAAAGGATTTGCCCTACTAAAGCTACTTGACCTTTTTGGGGGGTGCATGCTAGCAAACACAATGAATAACTTGGAAAATGTCTGACTATCTTGTTATAGGAAGGAATCTCCTGTCTCCTTGTCTCTGATTTATGAAGAGTTGTAAGTCTCTCTGTGTCAGTGAGAAGGGATTTCTGTGGATGAGTAACCTGCCACCCCGCCCCAGTCTCAGTCACAGAACCCATTGGCTTCATATTTTTATGGGCTATCCATGTGGCCCTCACCCATTTAGAAGTCTGTAAAGACCAGCTTGGGTTGGTGGCAAGGCTGCCAGACCACCTCACACTTCTCGTCAGTGATATTCTTCTGTGCTTGTTACTGATAGCGCTGTTCCCTCTCCTAACTCCTGGGGAAGGTTCACTTCTGGGCAGAGTTACTCTTGACTTCAGAGAGTCCAGGTCAACAGGTTTCAGAGGTCGCAGGCCTTTCTTACTGCGGTGACTTCTGTTGTCTGCTGTTGCCTCAAAGCTCTGCTCCTCACTCACATCAAGGCAGGCGTCTTTGGTGCTGCTCTGATGAGCTGACTTGAGGCCAGCCTCTCAGCTCTCAGTGCTGGTAAAGGTTCAATGCGAGGAACCTTTTCTACTTTCCTGGGAGACCTATTGATCCCACCAAATTGTAAAAAGTAATGATTTTAAATCTAGCAAATACTAAAAGTAATGCTGACACCACCTGGTTCCGACACCACGTCCATTTCCTGTATATGCAGTGAGGAACCTAAACCATAAATCTATCAGGAAGATGTTAGAGCAGTGCCACAGTGTAACTTCATTAATAAGAAGGCAAACCTGCTGTCCCCATTATAAGGGAGCGCATCAGCACCAAGGGGGTCTGCTGTTCCTCCCAGTTACCACGGCAACACAGGGAGACAGAGGCATGATGATGATAAGTGCAGGTGAGGGATGGAGGAGGGTTATCTATAATAAAAGCCAGATCCCTCCTGAACTGACCCAGGCCTTGCTTGTGCTTGGGACTCCCCAGTGCCACCTTCCCACTGTCACAGACTTCCTGCTTTAGTGACCCTGTACCTCCTTTGATCCACTGAGGACTCGGGAGCAGGAGGAGGCTGTCTCAGGCAGAAGTCGCTCTTGCTTTCCTTTCTTTGTTCTTTCAACTGAAACCATAGTTGTGATTCAAGTCACAAGGAGCAAGATTGTGGCTCTGAGGGAGGCCAGCCCGCATGGCAGCTTTTCCAGAGGTTGAGGTATCTGGAAGGCAGACATGCATAGCCTCTGCACTGTGCTTAATTTTAGAAACTTCTTAATTTTAATGTGTTGTCCATGGCACAAAAGAAATTTTCACTGGGAGACTTCTGTGGTGTTTGAGGTAATGGCTCTTATGTTACTAGAATCCTGTAACGACAAGGCCAGCAGGAACCATTCCCTCTGTCCTGATGGTTTTCTTTGGCCTTTGCAGTCTGCAGAGCACTTTATAACATGGCTAGACTGTATTGAGTTTCCGCTAAGATCCACCCCATCAGCTAACATTTCTGCCTTTGAATTGTGTATTAATGCTGCACTGGTCCTCAGTCTATAGAAAAGCCTGTACAGGCAGACTCTGACACACACACTACATGCCAGCACTTCCGCACACACCCAGCATGGTAACAGCCTCCTCCAGCAGCCTCTGTGTGACCTCGCCGCGCTCTTCTTTAAAAACAGAAAAAGGGAAAACCGGGGAAACTTTGATGTCTCAATTGAGTTAAGAAACTTAGTCGTGTTTTTTCCTTTTTTTATTATTATTAAGTTTTTATTTTAAATGACAGAATCAAATCTGTATTAGTTCTCCTCAGACATAGTGGTCACTCCTGAGACGGGACTTGTACCTTCTATTCAGGGGTTGAGCATATGGGGTCGGGATGGCCTCTGCCTGACTCAGGAGCAAGGATGAAGTGACTGGTCACCTTACATCCAGACCGAAGCCTTCGTTCCATGCAGTTATCTGTAAAGACGTTACAGAATGCTAATATTAATATGCCTTTCTGACGTAAGGTCCGTGAGCATTCCCCTTAGGAAGACAGCTGCTGTTTTACACGCTAACACAGGAAGACACACAACTAGACACAACTAGCTGCTGTGAGTGTGTCTTCCCATGCCCACAACAGATAAACCCAAGATGGGGGGGTTTCCTGGTCAGCCTGGACGCGGCACCAGCAGCCGCTCTGTTCAGTAACCTGAGACAGTCTGGAAGGGGTCGCTGTGCCTCCTGCTTACACTGTCCCAACTCCACTCTGTGCATGCACTTCCGTTCCGCTCTGACCTCCTCAGGCCAGCTGCTGTGCTGGACCTCACGGGCCAGCCTGACACCCACACTGCAGTCAGAGTGACTGTGCTCTGTGAGGCAGAAAGTGTAATGTGCATAGCGGTATGCACGGCCGGGAGGCTGTCCTGTCCTGTGTGGCTTTCCTTCCTGTTCCCGAGCAGCTTTAGCCCTCAGAAGCTACGTTCAAAAGAAGAGGGTGGCGTGACTCAGTAGGCGAAGGCGGATGGCTGTTCGGATGATGGCTCCACTGTGGGAAGAGGCTGCTTCGTTTCTTAATTGTCTTCCTGAAAACATAACTGGCCAGAAGTTAGAATTGGCCGTTTGAATCTGGGGTAGTTTTTAGACCGTGGCAAGTAGGGAAGTGAGAGCACCTCTTTCTCCTGAACAGTTCTGTCACATTCTGGAAGGGAATGATAGCTTAGCCAGGCATGGGGATACACCCCTGACCTCCCAGGACTTGGGAGCTGGGGGCAGGGAAAGTACCTTAGCTACACAGGGAGTTTGAGGGCAGCCTTGGCTACTTGATACCCCTTCTCAAAACAAGAAGATATTTCTTAGGACCTGTCATTTCAAGAAAATTACATCGTCCTTTAATTATTTTTTTTATGCCAAACACGGTGACACACCTTTAATCCCAGAACTTGAAAGGCAAAGGCAGGCAGATTTCTGTGAGTTCAAAGCCAGCCTTGTCCACACAGACAGTTCCAGGCCAAGCAAGGCTAGATACATAGTGAGATCCTGTCTCAAACAAGAAAGAACAGAACAAAACACTGAAAACAATTTTTTTAAATCTAATAAATAATGAATTTTGTGAGAGGGAAATTAGAAATTTATAGCATCCAGTCCTAGCTCACAGGCTTAACGTTGGTTTCTCTGTCCACCATTCCTTCTGCTGCTTTAGGTTGTCAACCCAGGACTGAGGCAGCTTCCGGCAGCACTCACAGTGTCCTCTCCTTCCCACGGGCACTAGCCCTCACCCATGTTGCTCTGCTCAGACCTGAAATGGGGCTGGGATAGCAGCCTCACAGCTCCCATTGCAAAAGAACCTTTTTTCCCCAAGCATCTGAGACTTATCCAGAGGTTTAAAAAGTATTTTTAGTTTTGTAAAAAAAAAAAATAATAATAATAAATGCATGCCTATTTACTTAGGATTTTGATGCATGTTGTTTCCAACTGAATAAGTCTATTTTCAAAACAAAGATTAAGAGATTTGGCTCACTTTTCTTTTTTCTGGCGACTATGCCAAAGGTCTGTTTCCCATAAGATGTGTCTGCCTTCAGTTGCTGTTCTGACTGTGAGTAGTTTATTATAGCATAGGTCTAACAACAGAGGGTGTGCTAAAGAGCCCTTATGCACGTTTAGGATGTTAGAGTCTATAAATAGCACGTAAGACATTATGGAAACATGTCAGACTCACACAGTGCTTAGAACGGGAAAGAAGAGTTGGCACGCGAACGTGTCCAGGAAGGGGCCACCGGCACCGCCACTTGCCGACTTGACTTTCTTATGTCCTTTCCTGGTTTCCCACGTATACATTATACAGTTCCATCCCACCAGCCCTGCTAGCCCTCTGAGTACCGCTTTATGGCGGGCATACACATACCCAGCCTCCTCCACCCTTTCATGTCGGGGGCGTGAGCATCCTGGGGGGCAGGCTTCAGTGAAGTCGCCCAGGGCCTCCATCTGCTTCCACTTGCCTTGTGGTCTCGAAGATCATGCTTGGCCCATGGGTACTGCAGTGTGCCCAGAGGATGTGGAGTTTTGTCAGCCAGTGAAATATGTCTGGCTTTTCTTCCTCCCCTTACCCCCCTCCCCTAGTCCCCCAACTTTCATTCGCTCCTCATCCTGTGTGGTCTCTGCCGAACTGAATTGCCGTTTAACAGAACTATTTACTCTCTTTATCATTCTGCGTGGCTTGACTTTTTTAAGGTGAAGGAGTATAGAACCCAAGCCTAAGAAGTGTGTATTAGCAGCAATAAAACCTAAAGATAGACGCTTAATGTCCCGTGTCAGTGCGCCCCGCTGTCGCGCGTGTGGGTTCTGGAGTGCACATTGCCCTACTTGAGAGGCAGAGCTGTCAAAGGCTCTCCTGCCAGCAGTCAGCTCCGGGTTGTCTGATCCAAGCTTGCTTTTCTTTTTTTCCTAGGCACTTCTGCAGTCCTCAGTTAAGCAGCAGCTAGATGCCATCGAGAAGCAGTATGTGTCTGCCATCGAGAAACAAGCTCACCGCTGTGAGGAGCTCCTGCATGCTCAGGTACCGACTGTGTGCCCTCCACACACACACCAGCGCTCCCTTGCTTCCCTCCTCCAGGCTGCAGGCCTTTCTCTACGGCTGCCAGCCACTCGTGCTCCTTGAGGAGTCCTGGAGAACAAGTGCCCTTAAGTAAATATAGTTTGGGAACTTTAGGATAGTCTACTAAGAACAGGCTCAAAGGCCTACACTACGTGGGTTTCCCCTAAATCCATGTTCACTCTTATTTCGATCTGGGTTGTATTAAGGTAGACAAAAGCACAGAAGCAAAGAGATAGCTGATGTTCAGACTGTAAAATTATTTTTTAACGGATACATAAAAACAAAATATATCTACACTAACAGAGAGACAACCTGTTAATTTTGGAGTTTTTAATACTTCTCTAAGTACTGGTTTCTGCTTGAAGTTTTTAAAAAGCCAAAAACACTAAGCTACTTTACATTAATTAAGCCATCAGTCGAAGGGCTTTTATTGGTATACCATAGCCAGTAAAGTTTGTAAAATACTTTCTTGCGATGCCTTGTGACTTCAAACTTGAAAAATGGAAGCAGCTTTTTCATAGGTTAGGGAGAAAATTAACCACAATTGAGGAATCAAAATTAAGTATAAAATCTGATGGAGGTTTGTGGATAGGCTAGAGTCAAGCAGGGATCTGTTCTATGAAGATTATTCTGTGTGTGTGTGTGTGTGTGTGTGTGTGTGTGTGTGTGTGTGAGAGAGAGAGAGAGAGAGAGAGAGAGAGAGAGAGAGAGAGAGGAGAGGGAGAAGCCAAGAGCCTAAGAGCGAGCAGGGGAGGAGAAGAGAGAACATAATGTCTTTCTCCATCCTTTTTTGAGACAGGACCTTTTACTGAACCTGGTTGACCCTGACTGTTCCAAGCCTCATGGCCTTGGTTGTGTTTCTGTTTACCATATTCAGAATTAATTCTGAATATCAGGATAAGCCTGCCAGTACAGAAACATCCCACCAGCCGCAGGTTGCAGCATAGAGGAGTTGTCTGACAGGGAGGGAGGTTGCATCAAGAGACACCCACCAGCGGTCACCTATGTTCATATTTGCCTCAGTCTCTCCCGTAAACGGCTTTCACCTAATTCAGTCTCTAAGTCTCTTATGTTTCCTTTTAAACGATTTCTGTTTTGGAGGTCTGTGAGTATATTGAGGTTTATCAGTTTATGTGTTGTCTGAAATAAATCAAACTACTTTTTTTTATATAATTTTTTCTTTTACTTACTCACTTTGCTTACAGTTCACTGCCCCCTTTTCTGGTTACCCCCTCCCACAACTCTTCTTCAGAACCCCCCCCCATGTCCTTTTCCTCTGAGTGGGTGGAGGCCCTCCACGGTGTGCCCGAACCTCTCCCATTGAGGCCAGACAAGGCAGCCCAGCCACAAGAGCATATGCTACATACAGGCAACAGCTTTAGGGACAGCCCTTGTTCTAGTTGTTCAGGACCCACATGAACACCAAGCTGCACATCTGCTACATATGTGCGGGGAGGCCTAGGTCTAGCCTGTGTATGTTCTTTGGTTTGTGGTTCAGTCTGAGCCCCAAGGGTCCAGGTTAGTTGATTCTGTTGGTCTTCCTGTGGAGTTCCTATCCCCTTAGGGGCTGCAATCCTTCCTCCTATTCTTCCATAAAAGTCCCCAAGCTTCATCTACCGTTTGTGGATATCTGCATCTGTCTGAGTCAGCTGCTGGGAGGAGCCCCTCAGAGGACAGCTGTGCAACATAACAGAGTAGCATTAATAGTGTCAGGGAGGTGTTTGTCCGTGGCATGGATCTCAAGTTGGGTCAGTTATTGGTTGGCCTTTCCCTCAGTGTCCGCTCCATATTTGTCTTTCTTGTAGACAGGATTAAGTTTTGGGTTGAAAGGTTTGTTGGGTGGGTTATGTCCCTATCTCTCCACCAAGGTTCCTGCCTGGCCATAAGACCCAGTCTCTCCAGGCTCCATATTCCCAATGCTGTAAGTTACAGCTAGGGTCACTCCCATTGATTCTTGGTGGCTCCCCTGATCCCCAGTCCCCATAACTTCCTGGAGATGTCCCCCCCAATCTTTTTCAGATTTCCCTTCATTCTCGTGGCCATCTGCCATACCCCCTGCGCCTCCCCACAACTGTCCAGATTGCTTTTCCTACCCAGTTCCCTCCGTCCATCTGTCTCCCACGACCATTCCACATTCCGTTCCCCCTTCCAAGTGAGACTTGAGTGTACTTGCTTGTGCCTCCTTCCTGTCCAGACTCCGTGGGTCTATGGAGTATAGCATAGGCACCTATATGTTACGGCTAATATCCACTTATGAGGGGATATATACTATGCATATGCTTTGAGACTGGGTTACCTCACTCAGGATGATATTCTCAAGATTCATCCATTTGCCTGCAAAATTTATGATGTCTTTGTTTTTGATAGCTGAGTAGTTCTCCATTGTGTAGATATCCCACATTTTCTGTATCCATTCCTCAGCTGAGGGACATCCGGGTTCTTTCCAGCTTCTGGCTATTATAAATAAGGCTGCTATGAACATAGTGGAGCATGTGTCCTTGTTATATGTTGGAGCATCTTTTGGGTATATGCCCAAGAGAGGTATAGCTGGGTCCTCAGGTAGTTCAGTGTCCAATTTTCTGAGGAACTGTCAGACTGATTTCCAGAATGGTTGTACCAGTCTGCAATCCCACCAACAATGGAAGGAGTGTTCCTCTTTCTCCACATTCCCGCCAACATGTGCTGTCACCTGAGGTTCTGATCTTAGCCATCTGACAGATAAAAGGTGGAATCTCAGAGTTGTTTTGATTTGCATTTTCCAAATGACTAAGGACTTTGAACATTTCTCTTAAGTGATTCTTGGCCATTCAAGATTCCTCTGTTCAGAAGGCTCTGTTTGGCTCTGTGCCCCATTTTTTAATTGTGTTGGTTGAATTGTTGGTGTTTAGCTTCTTAAATTACTTAAAATGTTGGACATTAGCCCTCTGTCAGATATAGGGTTGATGAGGATCCTTTCCCAGTCTGTAGGCTGCCATTTTGTCCTCTTGACAATGTCCTTTGCCTTACAGAAGCTTTTCAGTTTCCTGAGGTTCCATCTATCAGTTGTTGATCTCAGAGCCTGAGCCATTGGAGTTCTGTTCAGGAAATTGGCTCCAGCACCTGTGTGTTCAAGGGCATTTCCCACTTCCTCTCTGTGAGGTTTAGCTGGTACTTGGGCCTCTTTCACTTGGTGTTTCTTTCACTGACTGAGTGGGTTGTCTCCTCAGGCACTGGCTACTTTGTTTCTGGGCCTCTCTCTCCTGGCTCTGCAGGTGGTCTTGTTACTGCCCTCTCTGGAGTAGCCGGCTTGTCTTACTTGGTTGGTGGACTCGGCAGGACACTGCCCTGCCCCAGGCCTACACTGCCCTGCCCAGGCCTGGCAGAGCTCATTTCCCACGTCTCTACTTCAGTTACTTCCAGAGGGCAGTGTAAGAACTTGAGAAAATAAATATCAGTAAACAAGACAAAAGGAATTTAGTCAGAAAGCAAGCAAAACATAGACATGTATCCTGAAATAGATTCATTTTATTAAAAAAAAAAAAAAAGTGTGAGTGGCCTTTGCTTCCCCACAGCTGTGACTTCAGTGGATCAGAATGGCATGAAAGCAGATAAAAGGATATTTTCATTGCTCTGTTTCTCAGACAAAATGTGATTAGAAACTCGTGGCAGGTGGGATTGTATCACAGATAACTACTGTGCTGTTAGAAAATAGCTTTTAGTGTAACCGCATCACTGAGGACATTGATAATGGCTGAAAAGGAGAGGAAACATGAGGGCCCACAGAGGTTGAGCTGTTAGTTAAGCAATGGTCTTTCCAAGAGCACAGGAGGCTACTGCAACAGAGCTTCCCTCCAGCTTCAGAGTCCAGAAGGCAGGCGCTTGCAAGCAGGATCTGCAAGGCAGTGACAGAGAAATGCAGTATGGGAGAGGGGTGTGAGACTAAAGGAAGGGCGTCCATATGTAGATATAGCCATACTTCAAGAGATAAAAGGGTAAACACTCTGAAAGCTAGCATGATGTCAAACCGTCCCTAAATCCTAGGCTCAATCACTTGAGAGCTCTAATATTGTTCTGACACAGAAGCACTTGCTGCACTGCAGTGTAGCCTCGTCTGAGTCTCCAGTCCTCTTACACATCCACCCCTGCCAGCTCCATCTCTCCGCCTCTTCCCACCCTCCCAGCCTGTTCTATGGCTCTGTAGTGAACCCTATCCTTAGTGATGTCTACCCATAAGGCTCTCACATCATTATTTTAAAATGAAGCCTATTTCACTAATAAGACGTGTCTCCCATTTTCTCCTGAATGTATTGTTTGGGAAAAATGAGTTACCATCTTCCTAAAGCCAAACAAACCATAAAGATAAGTCAGGTTCATATTACGATGAAAGCCAGGACATGGCTCTCATGTTGTGAGAGGATAAAGTAGATGAACCTTCTGCTTGGCCTTTCTGGAGTTTCTCAGTGCATAGTCTCTATCCAAGTAAAAGCACATCCTTGGCAGTGGCTGCTGTCCTGTCAGAGCAGCAGTGGCAGGGCTGTGCAGGGGGGGCTTTGTCAGGGAGCTGGAGTAGGAAACTGGGAAGCATGACCTTTATCCTTAGGTTGACCTCAGTGCCCATGGCTACAGATAAAGAATGTCCAAAAGGGACGTTGTCCACGCTGGTGTTTGTAATCACGTCAGTAGATGCTGTAATGATGCTGTTCCTGGGGGAACATGAACAAATAATCTCTCACCACTGATAGCAAACCAGGGACAGACCCCAGCACCAGCCCTGATAACCGCCCAGACCCGATGACAGACCACAGACAGCACTGATACCACACAAACCAGGGACAGACCACAGACAGCACTGATACCACACAAACCCAGTGATAGACCACAGACAGCACTGATAACTACCCAAACCCAATGACAGACCACAGCAACAATACCACCCAAGGCCACTTAGTGAACCAGTGAGTTGGGTTATTTACAGGAATATGGGTGAGGAGTTACTTATAGGAGCAGAAATGACTCAAAGACAACTGCATCACCAAAGCCCACCCCAGCAGTGGTGGTAGTTTACAGATAGCTGAAATCTTGGACCACACTTCACAACTTAGAGGCAATTCAACAGTCTGAAGACTGTCCCTTTCAGACAGCTCAGGTAATCGGAGTATCTCTAAGAAGTTCAGTTCATCTGCCCCTCTCTCTTGGCCAGCTTTACAGTTTGTATAGGAAGGACTTAGTGCACCAAATGAGTTTCAGGGACTTCCTAAAACTTTTGAGTTGTGTACTGCTGAGCCTGAGAGCTTTGATGATGGATGGAATGTTTCACCTCCCTTTAGAACTCTAATACCTGTATCTAAAGAGCTTTCTTCCAAGATGTAAGTTTTTTTTTTTTTTTAATTTGAAAGGTTTATTCCAGAGAAAATTGTTGCACAACACTAGAGTGACCTCATTAAGCTGTTAAAAGAGGTTCACAACTCTAAGCACAGAGCTTTGCTAAGGAAGTGTATCTGGGCTGATGTGAGCCTTTGGAAGGACAGATGTGTTATGCTTGTCAGACTGCACTACAGTCAGGGTTCACACAAAACCCTGTGGGCAGAAACAGAGTGTGTGAGAAGGAGAATTAGCTGACTACGAGCAGCTGAATGACTCACATGTGGGAGGGAGTCAGCTGGGGCAGGGTCTGTGGGGGAATGTGCCTGTGTGTCCCGATTCTGCTCAGTGTTACATGAGTGGCTGGGGTAGAGAAGGCGCATTTCCACATTGTATACAACACCGTAAGCGTTTAAGAACCAGCATAGCAGCACTGTGTCTAAGGTGGATACTGGGGTCTCATCTGAAAACCTTCTACATCAGTACCAGATTAGAAGGAGCCAAACTCAGCGGTCTCATGTGCATGTGATAATCAGGCTTTAAACGTCATGTCTTAAGAGTTAAAACACTGGTGTAGTTTAAGGCTCCTGATCCATTAATTTAGTTCCTAAAAACTAATATAGAACAGTCACTGGCATTGAATGGGTGCCTGTGCGTACGGACATGTGGGGAAAAGGTCTTGCTTATTAGATTGTTCTAGAATTAGAGTTAAGCATGCTGAACCTGGAGACATTTCCACTCAACATGAAAATACAGTATCTCGGATGAACCTCAAATCACACTAGAATGCAGTTGGCCTCATGCATCCATTTTCATATTAAAAGGGCAATCTCAAAGCCCCCGGCCTACCGTGCCGACCTCGAGTGACAGCCAAAGAGGCAGTGGCTCTCCTCCCTGTGGAAGAATGAGAAGCTGGTCTGCTGGTGTCAGGGTCTTAAACATAGTGAGTGATGACATCAGGTATTCTCCAGGTTTGCTTCCATGGCTCTTGAAACAACTTTGGATCTTCACACCACGTTGTGCCTTCCCTAGTGGGGACCCTGGCTCCCCTGCTGTCACCTCAGCATCATTGCTCCTGAGTAAGAACATTGTCCTTTTTCAGGGCAAGTCTTCCCTCTAGACTGAAAGACAGAAAAAGGACACAGCATGTGATGGTGGCCATTCATTTCCCCCCTTGTACTGGGGAGTGTTTTGATGACCTCACTGTCTTTACCTCAACAATTCAGGAGTCCCACTATCTCTTCAGAAAAATGTATTTGTCAGAGTGTTCCTGTGGGCTAAGTTAAAACTTAACAGTAATTTATTATGATGTGCTTACTTGCACATCCAAAGAAACTTACAAAAAGTCAGGGAAATAAATAGCTCTGGGCTTTCATTTCCAGAAGTCGTCTCAGGAGGGGGCTTGTGCCCAGAGTCTCCATTTCTTTGGCTGGAGGTCCTGAGTGACAGCTGTCTTAGTAAAAGTCTATGTGCACAGATTCCCTGACAAACAAAGAAGTAGAAGTATTTGTTATTTTTGGTGCCTCGTAGTCCAGAATTCCTAAAATTGGTGTGATATGCTGAATTGCAGACTTGTCTGTATAATGTGTGGCTAACTTACTCTCACAACCTTCAACATGTGTGTCTTGTACTTTAAAACTAGGACATTGTGTCTCTAAGAAGCTAGCGTGTTATAGAATCGGACATAAAATGGGTCGTCTGTAGTAATAAATATGTGCTGGTGATGAAAGCAAACTGCAGTGGGCCACACATGACTTTTCCTGAGCGTGTGGGAAGACGTGACAGATAGGAGGTATCTCAATGGGACCTGAAGGACTGGGTGTTGACTGACAGAAAGTGAGCCCCTTGGGGTCTGCTGCAGTCTTCACACCAAGCTCGTCACCGTGGGCATTGTTCTGTGAGTGCTGATAGAACCACACAGTCTTGCAGTAGCCACTTAAATGAAAATACTGTGACACCAAAACACCCTTTAATGACTTTATAGGTCATCTGCACATAGGTTTGGAGAGAGATCAAGAAACACCTTCCACTGAGATTGAGAGGCCCTTTTCTAATATGAATTATGTCACTGTGCATGGCACCTTTTATTCTAAGCCAGGAACACTCTCGAGCTTACAAAATTGAATTAGTTACTTTGAGTATCTTAAAGAATTTGAGGCCAGCAGTAGAATGTTTCCCCTGTCAGATGTTTTAAACTGTGGTGTAGTGGCTTGCTCTGTATATGTCGGTTGCTGTCCTGCACTTCAGGATGAACTCCCTTGTGAGCAGTGGCTGTCCAAGCTTCTCTTTCCACTTGACTGGCAGGCTTTGTTCTAAGGACTGTTTTTAGGTTATAGCAGCTGCAGTGTTCCCATCTTCCTGGTGCTCCCACTCACACACAACTTCTACATAGTCTGTTTTCCTAGTAGCACCTCATAACACAGCTCATGACCCTCCCAGTGCCCCCCCCAAGCGTATAGTTCCCCTCAGTGCTTACTCTCAGAAGGGCACATTCAAAAAGTGGATTCTGGTTACTTGGAAGTTTTAGTTATTCAGAACAGCACTGCACACACATGTGTCCAGAGTTTGCATGGACGTCAGTGTTAAACTCCTTTAGATGAGTCCCAAGGAGGCTGATTGCTGGTCCTTATGAGGATCCATGTCTGGCTTTGTAAGATGTTGCCCAGTGATCTGCAACAGGGCTCCTGCTGTTTTACAAACTCAGTCTACCTTAAAGTATTCCTTTGAGACTTAAAATTCTAGCTGGCTTAGGGATATTGCTATGCAAAATATTAAAGTGTGGAGTTGTGAGATAGAGGAGCATGAGAAACAAGGGGCCACTGCCAGGTAGTTTCTGACAATGCTTTCCTGGAAGTGAGAATCACAGCACTATATGCTCTCAAGGAGAGCGCAAGCTGATGGCTGAAAAATGCCGTATGGAGTAAAGCCATTGCCTTGACTGCTGTGTCTGTCCTCCTGCCCTCCCTGGCAGTCATCAGGTGAATGTTCATGACTTTCAAAATTCATATTGCCACAAAATTCTGAGAAGGGCAGTACTGGGGCAGGTCCTGGAGGGTGGGCTCAGTACCTCAAGGAGTGGCCATGAGAACCCAGCCTTGGAGGTGTCACAGTGAGACCAGGGAATTTCTGCAGACTGCATGCATATGACAGGAAGTTTCTGCTGGACATGACCTCCGTGTCCTGTAGTATTGTCACACCCATGCGAACGGAATGCTGCGAGGATATGAGATAGTTGCTGTTGGGCTCTGTACATCTGAGGATCAGTGCTCTCGATCTGCTGGTCACTGCTGTGAGAGCCTGCTGTGCCGTGTTTACACAGATAGAGTAGGGTTTTCAAGAGCTGTTTCATTTAGGTGTTGAGACAGAAAGACTCTGCTTAAATTTCGGGTTGTGTCAAAACCTTTGTTTAAGTGAACCAGCTGTCTAAGGTGGAGGCCTGTGTGGAAGTGCCTCTGCTGCTGGTCCTCTAGTGCCTGCTGGTACTGTCCATCCGGCCTCTGTGCTGCCAGTCTCCCAGTGTTTCATTTCTTCACTTGGTAAATCAAAGCCCTGCTTAAATTGGAGCCGCTGTTTGCTGATGTTCCTCGGAGCTTGTTAGGAATGTAGCTATTGGTTGAGTAGATCTGCTACTTGTGTGCCTTGATTTTATTTGCAGGAAGACAGACGCATGTTGATGTTTCTGGTTTTGTGAAATCTCAGTTTATCTTCCAGAAGGTTTCTTTCCCAACAATACTTCACTCATTGGCCCATAAATGATTATCTGTGATTTATTTTATAGCTTATCAAGTTATCATGCATTTCCATTCACATCAAACAGAAGTAGCAATACTCTTCTAGATCCTTCTAGATTCCTTTGAGATCACTTGTTGTGCACAGGATAAGAGACTTGGAGAAAGTCAGACAGTTGTATAGGATATGCACCAGCACCTCCACCCCAAATACAGAAGACTTAACGGGAGGTTTCAGGTCTATAGTGTGTAGGTAAGCATGCCTGGCCACAGGCCACAAAGGTGGCTTAATCCAACTGTAGTAGAGAGGAGGTGCCATTGTGATCAGGTGGATCTGCTCCACACATGTCTTGTAACTTACATTCGTAGCCCAAGGAAGAAGAGGGTGTTGTGTTGGGTTGTGTTGGGTTTTGGTTTTGTTTGGTCTTGTCCACATTCAGGAATCAAGTAGGAACCACAGAACCTCAGTATTTAAATACGAGTCTGCGGGATCTGAGTGCTTTCTTTTGGGATGATTTCCAAAGAGATGAAGCATTCTAGTCCTGGATGCTTTGTGTTTCAAAAGATGGTTTTTGACAGCCTTGTACACAGCTTCTACTGCATAAAGTTAGAACTCATTTCTCCAATTGCAAAATTTTATAACTTTTATTTTTATATTTTCATGTAAAATATATAAAATCTTATTAAACTTTTTTATTAAACTTGCACTGTAGTTTTTAAGAAGTGATATATTATCTTATGTAAGCAAACTGTAACAAACCCCTCTTGGATGATGCTGGCTGGGATAGTTTCAGTTAATTTCTGTAATGTCTTTTATGGGGCTGTAAAGGCTAGTCCCATTAAGCAGAGCAGCTGGGGGAAGCCGCCACACATCAGCTGTTTCTCAGTGAGAAGCAAGGCCGCACTGCTGGCTCTGGCCTGTGGCCTTTGCAACCCACTGCTTGCACCTGCACACAGACATCCTTGGCCACCACCGCACTGCAAAGCCCTGCGAGTGACTGGATTCAACCTACTTTCAAACATTACCCCAAGCCAGCTTATAGATATCTGCAGAAGAGATAAAGATGTGTTTTTAAGACAGTTTGTGACTGTTTTATCAGTAGTAGAGGGGGTGAACACACTGAATATTTATACAAAAGAATTCTACTTAGTCAAAAAAAGGGAGAATCAATTCCTGATACGCATAGTTGACTTTAGTCTCTGTAAACATGCTGAGTTAAAATACTCCTCTGCTGCTCCTCCTCATCTTCCGTGAGTCAGACGGTGAACCAGATGGGAGGTCATTCTGTCTTACTTTAGATGAACAGCACAGGAATAAACAGGTGAAATTATTCTACTGTAGATGATTGCAGTGAGAAGACCTTCTGTGGAGTGTTAGTTATGTAGCTTTTCGTTGCTATAGGTAATTACTAATAGGGTAGAACTGATAGTTATAAACACAGTTATTAGATAGCTGCATTTTTTGGTAATGACTTTATAAAACTTGCAGAATTCATTAATACCTGAAAAGGGACCACCCTGGCTAAGGCTCAGGTTACACTCTGGGCAGCAGGCAAGTGTGGGACAGCACAGCCCTCGGCTGTAAGGTTCATTGTTGCCCCAGCTCACATAAAGCAGACATGTGCATAACCCAGGGAGGTTCCTGATTACTGTATCCTTGTACACTGTGAGTAAAGCGCTCCTTCAACGTCAGTGTCAGTCAGCGCTTATCCAGACAAGGCCAGGCCGTGTGCTCTGTACGACTGCTGTGGTGAGAAGCCGCCTTCTGGTGCATTTTCTCAACATGGCATTGCGTTTTAGTGCACACATCCTGTTGTGGTGTTCTCCTTGGCCTCTGAGGAAGCTGGGCTCCCATGTCACTCACTGATTTCCACTCATCGGGTCTGCGTTTTCTTGCGATTGGTTGTTTTTTCCCTAGAAATGTTGTTTATTGGATTATGTTTATTAAACCTTTGTAAGCCTAAGCTGATTGGTTTTCATGTCAAGAGAATTACACTTACCTTTCCTTCATGCTCATGTCTGTGATATATATGTATATGTACATTGTCATGGGTATGGGTATATGTATATGAATGTACATATGTGTGTGTGTGTGTACAGGCTAGGGATAGCTGTCAGGTGTCTCTCTCTTCCATTCTCCATCTCATATTTGGAGGCAAGGCCTCATTCAAACCCGGAAGTTTCCGGCTGGGCTGGTCTAGCTAGCCTGCTTGCCTCTGGGCTCTCCTGCCCCTGACTCCTGAGTACTGGGATCGCAGGTGTGTCCTCTCCAGCACTTACAGAGGCACAGGCGCTCCAAACTCAAGTCCTCACACTTGCATGCACTCTACTGGTGCACCATCTTCCTTCTAGCTTCTTATTTATCAGTTTTAATATGTTTGCCCCAGGTGGGACCTTTGCATGTATCTCAAATGGGGCTTTTTCATGCTGAGTGGGGACCTTATATGCAGTAGGCAAGCATTCTGCTGTGGAGCTAAACCCGCACCCCTTTTTCTTGCTTTGTTAAATTTTGAGACAGGGATGTCTGTGTACAGAGGCAGGCATTGAACTGGGCACGTTCCTGCTCAGACTTGAGACCTGGATTCCTGTGTGTAGTTAATGATTGGATGATGTCTGTGACCATGCACGTGTGTGGAGCGTGACAGCTAAGGCTTCTGTGTGGTCACCTGGCCTTGGCAGACTCACACGATACTGTAACTTTTCACCTGTATTGCAGTTAGACTGGACTTGCCTTTCAGGGGAAACTACTTTTTTTTTTTTTTTTTTTTGCTTTTCAGAAATGAGATGGGAAATACATTTGTAATTAGAGAATAACAGATGACCCCACCCAGGACCATGGTCACTCTTTTGAGGCTCTAAAAGCAGAGGATGATTAGAAACCTCCTTTCAGATAACACACTTGTCAGTGATGGATGTGGTGCAGCTCCGTGGGTGTGGAATGGGCTCTGCACACTTGATGTTCCTTCGAGTTCACGGGTCACATGTTAGAAACTGGTGAGATCTTAGAGTGAGAAAAACGGATCTTCTGTCTCCCACAGAGGTTAGGTGGACACCCAGAATGTGTGTCTACGCCACGGGCTGCTGCCCAGCGGTTTAGGAGACCTCTCTCCAAGTGGGGCTCTGTGCACACATTTCATGTTACAGTTGATTTGTCGGTGTGAGGTCATCGCGTATAAGCCAGAGCTTGAGCCACGTGCTCAGCTGAAACTGAGAGGGCAGCAGGGTCCCGGGCACGGCTTGAGATGTGCCAGCTCCGGTGTTCTGTACCCTCCACACTCACTTTGCCAATGCCCATGTTTCCTTCCATTCTTGCTGTTCCTTCCCTGCTTTCCTTGCCGGTGGGATTTCAGAACCACAGTCACAGCTCAGGTGTC
This sequence comes from Rattus rattus, assembly GCF_011064425.1. Taxonomy (NCBI): domain Eukaryota; kingdom Metazoa; phylum Chordata; class Mammalia; order Rodentia; family Muridae; genus Rattus; species Rattus rattus. The sequence continues at coordinate 5,263,194 of NC_046159.1, forward strand.
TTTCCTTGTAGCATCAGAGGCTCCTGGAAGTGCTGGACACCGAGAAGGAACTGCTAAAAGAGAAGATCCAGGAAGCTTTGACACAGCAGACACAGGAGCAGAAGGTAAGGCTTTGTGTACCTGCCAGGGCTGGGGGGGGGGACGGACTTCTGCTCCCTTCCCTGCCGGCATCCTCCCTGCTGTCTTCTCATTCGCAGGAAACACTGGGAAAGTGCCTACAGGAGGAAATGCAGAAGAACAAAGAAACCCTGGAGTCGGCTGTGAAGGTAGGTGTGCCTGTCCAGGCCATGAGGCTATGCCCCGGCCATAATGCCATGTGCTTGCTCTGTGGAACTGCATCCCATCTCATTAACAGAGTCATTGAACACTACTTTGTTCCAGAATTCCATTTTTCTTCACTTTTTTATGACCATTCATATTCCTGTCGATTCATATTCTATAACGTGTTGGCAACTGGAAGGCTTTGCAACACAGATTATTAGTTACTTCTTTAAAACCCATTGCGTTAGGCCACTGATAACCACCTCCAGCGCAGGGTGGAGATCACCAGAGAGACAGGAAGACAGAAATAAACAGACAGCTTGTGACTTGAAAGTAGGTTCTGTAAGCATCACATTCGGTTTTTGAATAGCATACGTAATCTCACTTTGTGGAGGCTGGCGATCCAGAACTATTGTGATTTTTATCTTTTCCCTATGAAGCCGACAGTTGGGTAAAAATATGATACACACCAGCAAGGCAATGATTAATTATTCTGACCATGTAAAGTTGTATATCCACATTCAAATGTTTTTCAGTAATAACTCACCTTAGAATTGAGCTTTGAGAAGTGGCTAGTCTTCTGAACTGAGTTGTGATCTGAGTGTGTAGCTAAGAAAGATGTGGGGGGACTGTGGCTTAAGTGTGTCCTTCTAGGAAATGGCAGGGAGCAGGAGGCTGACCCAGGAGAGTGTTGGTAAGGGCTTGTGAGCCTGAAATGAGGGACAAATGAATTGCCAAAGAGGGGCCAGAAACCAAAATCACAAGTGTAGAAGTGGTTCTAATTCAACTCCTCTGTTAGGATGCATGCCAAGTTCTGAGTGAGGAGAGAGGCAGGAAGAGGAGAAGGTGTAGCTGTTTCCTTGAATGGAGACTGGGGTAGACTGAGTAAAGGTAACGGATGGGAAATTCCTCTTTGCCTTCCAGGATGTAGGGAGGTTGGTGATGGGATGGTTACCGTGGATGAGTATGAAGAGGCCTGTTAGGTCACACGGAGATGTGCAAACTCAAGAAGGGCAGCCTGGTGAATCAGTACTTTCCAGACACCAACTGTTTAGAAATCATGCATCAGTTTCTGGGGTCTTTGAAAATTCAGGAAAAGAATTGTGCTATAACAGACCTGAAAGACATGTTTTAGTAGCTTGTATTTCCCTCATCACAACTCATTTAAAACCTGTGTTTGGTGACTCCTGCCTTATGCTGAGGCTTGATTGGTCTCAGGCAGAAATGTCAGGGGCAAGGATGAAATCCTGCTTTAAAATGATGGAGTGCCCTGTGCCTTTATTTAATATACCTAAAACCAGCGATGATGGGACTAACTGTGAGGGTTGAATCTCGTGGCTGGAGTTTGGCCTTTCTGTTAATGCTTCTGCTTCCACCATTTTGTTTGAAGCTTGAGAAAGAAGCAATGAAAGATGTCATCACTAAAGCAGTGGAAGAAGAGAGGGAAAATCTGGAGAAAGTTCACGCCGAAGAAAGAGAAATGTGGAAGACAGAACATGCAAGAGATCAGGAGAGGGTAGCAGAGGCCATCCAGGCCGCTGTGCAGGAGCAGCAGAGGATGAGTCAGGTGAGCAGCTCCCCCAGAAGCCTGGTTCCTGTGGTGCTGACCTTCCCAGGGGAAGACACTTGCCGTGACACCTGATGTGAGGTCAATGTAGTATACGGTCAGTTCACATCACAGTGTTTCTATTCTGACCTACTCTCTTTAAATGCATAAATAATTTTTCTAGTACCAAGCATCCTATGACATATTTTGCCTTTTCCCTCTATTTCAGAAGGATAAGAATCCATGTTTCCATTTTAACATTCTGTGTTAGGCTTCCCCCATTCATTCTTCGTTCTTTTTCTTCCCCTCCCACCTTTCACACATACACACATGCTTGCATACAGAATGGGTGCACACTCACATGGTAAATAATGTATTTGGTTAGAACAGTGAGACTCAAACAAATTATGTCTGAGTTACATACATGTGCACCTTGGGTTGGCAGCAGTGGCTAGCACAACCTCACATGTGTCCCCACGGTCCCACGAGAGGAAAACCTCAGTGAGCCAGCTTGTGCCCTACAGAACAGCTTCTGCCCACTAATCTTCCCAAGCTTCATCTGCACAGTTGAGCTTGCCTGCTGTGTTCACCATGACCCAGGCCTGTGGGCAGAAGGACTTGAATGGCCGTCCTTTGTACAAATATAAAACAGCAAAGGTAACCTTCACGGAAGCCTGTTTTCAGTGCTGGTTGCCATAGCACAACACATATGCCTTATACTTTAAAACTAAAGCCCCTCTGAAGCTGGGCATGGTCCTGCCCACCTGTAATCCTAGCTCTCAGGAAATAGAGGCAAGAAGAACAGCAGTTGAAGACTGGCTTCAGTGATATAGCAAGTTTGAGTCCAGCCTGGGCTACAAAGAACATTAACTCAAACAAAACAAAGCATGAACAGCAGGAAATGTGTCACCTGTAAGTTAAAAATGAACTGAAGATTCTTAGAAACATAAGGTTTTGGTAGAAGCTATATGAGTGGAAACTTTTTTGGTTGCACCAGGCAGGGAGCACTGGGTAGGGAGCACTGGGCAGGGAGTGGCCATAAGGGAGCAGTGTGAGTGAACTGGCCTATCAGATATGCTCATTGTCATTGTAAACAGCTCTCATTTACACATGTTGACTTCAGCATAATCGTCAACTGCTACCCTTCTGCTTAAAGCCTACACTCCTGCTCAAGGAAACTGAAAATGGCCTTTGTGGGAAGTTCTGTGAAGCTCACACCTCCCTGGCTATTGAAGATAATCATTAAGTAGCCACAGTCAAACTCACACCCTACTCCATTGTAGCTGATGTGACTGCCTGCTTCTCCCTCCTGCCTCTTTGATTTCTTTAGATACAGTAGTAGAAAAACAGTAACCCAGCCTTTTCAAAGGAGATGGAGAAGCTAACTAAGGTATCCTGTCAAGTGTTGGTCACATCAGTTGCCATGCTTAGTGGTCATGCCAAGTGGTCAGTGGGCAGGAGACAATAAAGCTGTGGAGGTGTGAGGAGCTCGCTGTGAACAGGAGAGTGTTTCCGAGGAGACCGAGGCAGAGACATGCTTGGTTTAGTTGGAACAGTGATATTTGAGAATAAGCAGATTAGGAGAACGGTAGAGCAGGCACAATCTAGAACTGTCCTGTCCTTCCTTGGATTGATACATAGTATCAGCAACTGACAGAGTCCTGGGATCGATACATAGTACCAACATGTGACAGAGTCCTGGGTTCGATACATAGTATCAGCATGTGACAGAGTCCTGGGATCAATACATAGTATCAGCATGTGACAGAGTCCTGGGATCGATACATAGTACCAGCATGTGACAGAGTCCTGGGTTTGATACATAGTATCAGCATGTGACAGAACATATAGAGCCAGACTGCCCTATGCATATCCAGTCTCTATCCCTGGAAGGGGCCTAGGAAGTCTGAGAATTTATTAAAATTACACAAAAATGCACACTTGTGCAGATTTTTCTGCAACGACAACTTTTATTCTTAGAAGAATTTTAATTAGGAACTTTAAAAACTATTGCAATTGGCTTCCCATCGCCTTCTGAACTTTGTATGTAAAATCTATTGCAAATTGATTAAATACTTAAATTATAAATTATATGTATCTAAAAAAGAATTAGGCAAATATTAGCATTCTTTGAAAGGAAGACCCTAAGCAGGCCTATTAGAGTGGTGGATTAAGTGTAACTTAAATAGCTTCATAAAAGGAGGAAAAATTTAGCAAAAATTATCAAAGTCATATTTTTCCAAGTTTCCGTTACTATCCGTGTTTATTCAAAAAAATAGTTAAATACTACTAAACTAGCTTCATAAAATGTTAACCATCTCTGTGCTCATTCCTGTCTGCCTAGCTGCAAGTTTGGACAGGGTATTAGATATGAAACCCAATCTCAGGGCCCACTGAAGAGGTGCAGCGTTTGCAGCCTCGCAGATGCTTCATGCCTGTGGATCATTTCTGTTACCAGCTCTGCCACTTCTTGGAAAACCTGCAGTTTGTCTCTATTCATTTTAGTGCTTTTATTAATTCTTTGAGAATTTCATACATGAATACTTTCGTCATATCCCCAGTCCTGTCACTAGCTTCTACCTGATCCCTGCTGCCCTAGTGGACTATCTCTATGTCTAAGATGTTTGTCAGTGCCAGAAAATGGTGATCATTATCATCTCAGCTGCAGAAATGCCCGTTGGGGCAAAGTAGGGGCTGGTAAAAACTGAAAAGGAAAGATCTGGGGAAAAACTCATTTTCCATAAACGGCTTTGAAAAGTTCTGCCTTCCTGAGGGTCATGCACATCCCAAGAAGGGCCAGTGAACCAACTCACCTGGCTGAGATTCAGGATGTAAAGACTAAGATACAGAGTTCTAATGACTGTGTCCAGGTTGCCCCAGCAACAGAACCTTCTAGAAAAGGGTGGCAAACTGAGTGGCTCCAGAGAGAAATCTGTGTTCTCCAGCCACAGTAGATCACTTAAGTTCAGTGGTTCACAAGAGAAACAAAATCTGTGCCCTCCCGGAGCAGACCACTCATCATCTAAAGCACTAATAAGAAACTTTACTAACGACATAGGAATACCACAGGCTTTGTAGAATTAATCTTGGGGAATTACATTATCTCGTGAGATATCCCAAACAAACAAACTATATTTTATCTGTCACAGCGGGGAATTAATTCAGAGGGACAGAAAAGATCTGTTTCTGAAGCTGCTTTGTATTATTTTAAATGTGTGTTGTTTAGAAACTAAAAATAATATTCAAAGAAACAGGAAAATATAGTCCATACATAGGCAGAAAATTAGTAAGTAAACCCTAGTAATGGCTTAAAAGACTTAAGACTTTACTCTGCACCACAAGGAGCTCAGAGATGGTTTTCTGGATATAAGCTTCTGTCTTCTATATCACGAGTGCCTGGGCCGCTCTAAAATCACAGTCCTTTTGAAGGCTGAATGTGAACTTTGAGAATGATGCCTTCCACTCTCAATATGCAGAGCATGTGTACCACAGCTGTGCCGGACTCCCCGCTGCTCCTGTGAGTGCTGACACCCAGATTGCTGTCCCCACCTTTACTTCCTCTCAGAACCTGTATTGATTCCTGTGTTCACACCTTGACTGACCTTCCTTGAGATCTTTATATCTGACCTCTGCCCACCCCGGTATCTCCTAGGAGGTTCAAGTAGTGTCTCGCTCACCAATGTGTCCCAGAAAAAGTCACGTCCTAAGACAAGTCAGGAACTGAAGTCTCCTTTAGTTGACCCTAGATGAGTGGCCGTCTGACCTCATAGATCCTGTGTGGTCACCGCAGTACCGTGGTTGGTTGGTTGGTTGGTTGTTTTGAAGGATCGGGTATCATGTAGAGGTTTCATGTCAAAATTTCTCTGTGTGTCTGTCTTATGCGGCAGCCATTCACTGGCACAGACGTGTCCTAATACCGATCAGTGTCCCCGGGTTCCTGCTGTTCACAGCTCTACCTGTTTCTTCAGTTCTACCTTAGCTCTTGCTCTGCCTCCTCTGTGAGTCGCCAGGCTTTATCTGACAGCTGCTGCTTTCTCTCAGTCCTTCTGTTGGTGTGTGCTGACCTGGGAGCCGCCTTAGAGATGATCTTGAGGCTCATCTATGCTGATCATCCTATGCTCCCGACGGCACTGTACCCAGTTCCTGTTCCTTGGCCTGTCTTCCTACGATACCATCCTTGCAGGGTGAGGTGGGGCCTCCTTGGAGTCAGTGATGCAGCTCACCTTTCACAGACCTAATGGCCATTCCTACCGGTCCCATATTCTCTGTCAGATAAGTCAACCATTTCCATTTCAGTAGAATGGGTTTCAGATTTGTTTTGTCCCTTTGTCTGGGACTGGGTTCTGTGTTTATTTTTCTTCATATTTTCACTTTGTGTTTATGCATTAGCAAAACCAGCTACCTCCCCCATTCTTCCTCAGTCATTAGCCTGGTCTGAGATAAGCAGAGCCTCTGAGAACCTCCATGATGTGTGTCCTGTCAGCTCTCAACTGTCTGGCGTGTTTGTCTCTCACTTCATTGACACACACACACACACACACACACACACACACACACACACCCACCCATAGAGTAGAGGCTAGCCCCACAGGCAGCCCTGTAAAGGTGAAGCTTTAATGTAACTCTTCTGCTGCCTTGAAAAAACCATGAAGTTCTGTCCCTGGGCAAAGCTGGGACAGCGCCTGTGCTCACGTGATGTCCTTTGTTCTTAGCCATTTCAGGTCTCAAGAGCACCCTTTGTCCTGTCCCATCTTGTCACAGGTGAGACAGATCCCAGTGCCATGGGCACCCACAAAGAGATCAGCAGGGCGATCCACCATCTCTCCCCTCAGTAGAATTTTTTTTTTTTTTGAACAAAGAGCTGGATGTGACCCTGTCCAGGGGCTTTGATCTGCCTGGGTTTGAGCTCACACAGGGAACATCTAAGTGTCTGTGGCTTCTCAGGAGGGGTGTCCGTGCCCGTGAGGCTGTTGGCTCAGTGCATTCACAGGAAGAGGTACCAAAGTTTCCTTCTCTACTATTTGCGGCATTATCTCATGTGACCGTAGTTAGATGTTTTCCCTCAAATTCTCAATAGAAAGGAAAAAGTAAATTAATAGATTTATTTGGTAAAATCACTATTATACATATAAAACACCGGCTATAAGGAAACTGGACATTTAGACAATGGGTGTGCAGTGCCTGCCCCTGAAGAACAGACTCTCTGGAAGATTCTGTCTGTGACCTCCTGGTATTGAGCTCAGAGTTCTATTGTTTAAGAGACAGGTTCTCATGCAGAGAGCTGGAATCACACTCACTGAATAGCTACGGATGGCCTTGAACCCCTGTCCTCCTGCCTCTTGTCTCCTGAGTGCTGGGATTCTAGGTCCATCTGCCACATCTGGCCTTAGACCAAATTTTTTAATAAATTTGTAGGCATCGCCTTATGAATTAATTACACTCCCCAGAGGGAAAAAAAAGGCAATGAGTTATTATAAACTGCCCTAAATTTTTCCTAGGAGTTTAATTAATTTTTCTGAATGAGTAATGTGGTTAGGCCAGGAACATAATTTATAAATAGACTTCCCGTTGGTTTATTAGTGATAGGAATCTGAAATCTTCCCCCTACTTCCTGTTCCTACCCTGGAGCACCGTAGCTATGCATTTTAAATTTATCACTAATGTCCTTGTTCTCCTTGGGAAAGTCCCTCAAATATGAAGTATTACAAAAGTTGATGAGACATTGTTATATCGTACAACACAGAGAACAGTGGTGGTCTTCACGTTCAGGATTACTTGGGGAGTTTTATTCTCTATGATTTTATAGTCTATTCTAGACAAAGAAGCCACTGTAAGGATTCGAAGGAGGAGGAGAGGAATGGCTTCTGTAGGAAGTAGAAGTCTTGTGAGGAGCTGGCTGTGGTCGTGCTGACATGATCATTGCCTGTCACAGCCCTGGACCATCACCTCCAGTGAGAGGCAGCCACCATCTGGTCAGTTGCTGCTGTGTCTGACTTGACTTAGGAGGAAGGCACTGCCATCGCTCCCATGCACCCTCCTTATGTGGCTTCCTGTCTGTGCATGTGGAGGCTGGGGATCAACCATATTATTTCCTGGTATTGCTAACCACCCCCCTTCAAGATGGACTTTTCTCTGGAATCTGGGCTCTCTGAGTAGGCCTGGAATAACTGCAGGAACCCCAGAGACACCTGTCTGTCCCCACATGCTGAGATTTAAGCATGCATTGCTACGCTCAGATCCTTACTTGGGTTCTGCAGGTGGAACCTCTGTACCTCAGATCCTCAGGCTTACTGAGCTGTCACTCCAGCCCTACCCTGCCTGTCCACCACGAAGTGACAGAGCTTCTATAGCTCATCCTTGTGGGCACCTGACCTCATTAGGTTCAGGCTTCCTGTCTCAAGAGGTCTTAAAGTTTGCCCACCCCACCCCACCCCCACTTCTCCACCTCAAGGTTTCCATCTTCATATCAAATGCACATTCACCTCAGACGGGAATAGATAACTGTATAAGGAAACCCTTAGCTGGACACTGTCTTCTCACTGCTCGCCTACCCTTTCTTCTGAGCAGCGACCACATGGAGTCACTTGTAAAGTAGCTTTGGGTACACAGAGCTGGCCACAGTAGGCTGGTCCATTGACCCTTGTGAAGTATAAGCACAGTTGAGAAGGAAGCGTGGTATACATGCTGACTTTAACGTGGTGTTATGAGCTGTGAGGGGGAAGAAAAGCATTACAACTGTATGTTTGCCAGTCACCGGTGGAGAAGTCCGCAGACACAGGAAGGAAGCCAGAGTTGGGGAATTAATATTCAGGTTATATGGCGCCATTCAGAAAGTCCTGAGGAGAGAGCTGTGACAGAGGTTAGACAGTGGCTGCCAGGGCCGTTGCCAGGGCCATGAGAGCTCCTGTCAGGCGATAATTAAACCAAAGTGTGGTGGTGGTTACATTGGCCAGACCTATCAATCATCAGAGCCATTTCCTAGAATATTGTGGTTTTAAGAACAAATTCCTATTGCAATAAATTTTTGAGAAAGCGTCAGGTTTTGTTGAGATTGAGAGTCTGCTTTGTATTAAGTGAGGGATGCCTGTGATAATCTATAGATAATCCTAGAGAAGAGGTTAGGGAGCTGGAGACACAGGCCTGTTACATCGTGCTCTCAAGACACCTGTGCACCCATGGCTGCTGACCATACTGTCACAAGGAAGTAGAATTAACCCTGACGTCCATCAGCAGATGACGGGTGATGGAAATGTATGGGAACACAGCGGCCTTTGACTCATCTGCACAGATGAAATTGGCAGGAAAACAGATGGGTCCAGAAAGTAGTAGATTAGCTGAGGAGACCTAAACTCAGGCCAGACGAAACCCCAAAGAGGCAAGTGCTCACATTCTTGTTATGTCTGGATCCTAGATCATTCTGTTAATATAGATGTGTGGGATGGACAGGAGGAAATGTGGCTAAAACCTGAAAAGTGAGTAGAGGTGACATGAGGTACAAAGCTGCTGAGAGGACTGAGGGATGGGCAGAAAGGTGAGGGGAGTGGGCGGGGCATGGGAGTGGGCGGGGCATGGGGTGGCACAAGTGGATAGGGAAGGAGAAACTAAAACAAGTTCTGCTTGGAAGTAGCCAGGTAATACCTTTGATATGTCAAAACTTATTTATTACTCTAGTTTTAAACTTTTTTAAATGAAAATTTTCATTTTAATTCTTGAGAGAAGTACTGGTCTAAAGTCGGGTGCCTCCTTAGGGTGCTGTGGAGTGGATAAGGCACAGATGCTGTTGAGAGCAAACTAAAGACTCTCTGGACAGGGCTCTGTGACTTCTTTATGGAGTGTCGTCTTCTAACTATAAATAACGGTTTGTTTCAGACTGTCTGGTAGTGGAGGTGACTGTGACCGTACACTTGGGCTCACATGGGATGACACTAGGCCGTGTTGGGATGCAGTGCTACACCCATCCAGCTGGATGCTCGGAGTTTCCAGTGTGCACAGCTGAGCAGCAGAGGCCAGTGCTGGCTCTGTCAACCCCCTTAGCAGTACAGGGCAGTAGGGCAGTCCCCGGAGAATGGCCCCAAACTTCGTATGGCCCAGCCATTCATAGAAACAGGAGACCTAAAAGTGACCCATGTTGAGGGCCATTAACACCTTCTCTTGGCTGCTGAGTCCAGCAGAAACAAGAGAAGGGTAGAAGATGGCAGAATCAGCCTCAGGTAAGCAAACCTGAGTGCTGGACACCCGAGAAGGGAAGGGCAAGAAGCCACCTGCCCAGGTTGTAGGCGCCCTGTGCTCACCTGGGACCTGGGGAGACAGAAGCACACAAACAGGAAGCACACCTACCATTGTGTTAGGGGTTATCACAGAGTATATCCTTTGGAGATATTGAAGGGAAGATTTGTAACCCTGGCTTATTTTCACGTCCTTGCTGAAGGAGGGGAAGTGTGTTTGTGACAGACACCAGGCTACACAGAAGACAGGGCCATTAGCTTTGGTGTTGTTGCAGAGTGCTGTAAGGATTCTGTGTACTTAGACCCCGAAGCACCATGGCCACTGTAGACTGTTCGCGATGGCTCGTAACCAAGCACAGGCCTGTGCTTTCTCAGAAGCCACGGGTGTTATAATCAGGGCCTAAGTTTTCTTGAAGAAATTGAACATTGCTACCTGACCGATCTTGAAAAGGAAACGATATTTCTGTACAAGCTTCCCAAGCAAGGTATTCTCCCAACCCCAAACCTCGTCTGCGCTGGTGTCTTGGGTTTTGATTCATTCATTTATTTTGTAGTTTTACTGAAGCCTTTGATAGGAGCTTCATTTGTAACAGACAAAGTTAAGTGACATTCTTTGTTGTCAAGAGTGTAGCATCCAGAAAGAAACCTTAGCCCTCGTCCGCCTCTGTGGATGCTGCCTGTTTCATTCACAGAGAAAACCATATTTCACCGTAGGCATGCAGGTTAGGATTTATCCCAGATTGCCTGTCTGCCAGCCCCATTTCCACACACCTTTTTCTTCTTTTTTAGGCTAATGCCCTTTCTTTTTTTTTTTTTTTATTGGACATTTTTTATTTACATTTCAAATATCCCCTCTCCCCGTTTTCTGTCCACAAGCCCCCATCCCGTCCCCCTCCCCCTTCTATTAGGGTGTTCCCCCACCCATCCACCCACCCCCTCCTGCCTTCCAACCCTGACATTGCTCCACGCTGCAGGGGGTGGGGGGGTCAAGCCTTGGCAGTACAAAGGACTTCTCCCATTGGTGCCCAACAAGGCCATCCTCCATTACATATGCAGCTGGAGCCATGGGTCAGTCCATGTGTCCTCTTTGGGTGGTGGTTTAGTCCCTGTGAGCTCTGGTTGGTTGGTATTGTTGTTCTTATGGGGTTGCAAACCTCTTCAGCTTCCTCAATCGTTTCTCCAACTCCTCCAATGGGGATCCCACTCTCAGTTCAAAGGTTGGCTGTGAGCGTCTGCCTCTGCACTTGTCTCCACATTTCTTTAATCATTGCAGCATCTTCTTCGTTGTGACTGAAAGTGTGAGCTCCTCTCCTGCTGTGGTTGTACTCATCTACAGTCCCAGCATTGGGGAAATAGGGGCCAAAGGGCAGGGGTTCAAAGCCATCCTCTAGTACATGACACTCAAAAGTCAAGAGCAAAGTAGATGATAACTAAGTCAATAAGAATAGAATATTATTTTGTACCTATAGTTCCCTCTAACCTATCATCGGCTTCTTTCAAATTTCCATTTGTGTGCATGAGTGTTACGTTTTTCATGTATGTTAGTGACCCCTGTGAACTGCCTATGGTAGTTAGATGAGGGCATCGAATCCCCTGCACTGGAGTCATAGATAGTGTGAACTGCTGTGTGGCTGCTGGGAATTGAACCAGGGGGATTAAGCAAGTGGTTTCCAAGATCAGCTGTAGAGGCAAACATGGACAGTGAGGGCTCCACTCTCTAGGCTCCAGGTGCAACAGGAGCCCTTGGTAATCGCCCTAGATGTCATCACATTACCAGTGTCCTGAGGGCTTGAATGAGGCCAAGTTAGAACGTAATGACTGCTGACTAGAGCTGAGCACCCTTGGTCACATTCAGAGATAGCCCTGAATATGACTCACCCAAACATGAGCATTTCAAATGCTTTCTGGAAATGGGTGGACAGTTAGCACCCAGGAGGATGGCCTCCTGACTTGTGGTCGCAGCTGACGTGGGGGAGGATGAACAAACAAGCATGGGAGAAAACAAACCTGGGAAAAACAGGTTGGGAAGAACTAACCTGGCACCGGGACGAGGATGAACCCCATCCTTCTCAGATCTGCATTGTGGCTGGAACTTGGGGTATAGCATTTACGTGTGTCCTTGTCCCAGCTTACATCTCAAGCAGAAAGGGACGTTAATGCAGTGAAAATTGAGGATGGTGTCATCGTGCCACACTTTATGCCTGTAGGAACTGTCCTGTCTGTGGCATTTCTTGTGTATCTGAAGTTGTGGAGACCTCTAGAGTCACACGTGCCCCTCCAGTGGGAAGAGTGTGCAGGAGAATCAGTGCTTCCCCCCCGCCTCAAAGCCCCAAGCCAGTGTGGGGATGCCAGAGAGTTTTCAGCTGTTAACCCACAGGGAGACTACGTAGAGGGAAGGCCTGGCTTCCAAACTGAACAAAAGCCTGAAAGAAAGAAGACAAAGGTCTGGGAAGCAGGGGCAGGAGCCCCGTAGAAATGTAGCTGTTCTCCTGAGGTAGAGTGGGCCTGCAAAGCTGAGCTGCTGTGCTGACTGTTGAGAAATCGGCCTCCCCGGTGACCCCCATCTCAGTTTTCATAAGGCTGAGGGCCATGGGAAGTGAAAGATAGAAGACCTAAGTACATTGTTGTAAGAAATGGCCCCAAGAAAGCAAGGTGTCCAGATTGCTGTGTTCTCAAGGCTTGGCCACACACTGCGGGTTCAGGCACGGGGTTGTCCCCTTCTTTAGCGTGCAGCGCTTTAAACACAGCAGCGTGCGACAAGTATGAACAGCGACGGCCGCTCATGAGCACCAAGAGGGAGAGAAGGATTGGGGGAGACAAGAAGTTATTAAAAGCTCCCCTCGACTCCTCAGAGCCGTGCACCAAACAAAGGAGAGTCTGTATTTCTTGTTAACATTTTTTTATTTTAATTTTATCGTATGGGTGTTTTGCCTGCATACATGTCTGTATATAAGTATGCCTGGCACCCCTGGAGGCCAGAGCAAAATGGCAGGTCCATGGAACTGGCTGCCGTGTCTATGCTGGGAATTGAACAGGGGTCCTCTGGAAGAGCAGCCAGTATTAACAGCTGAGCCATCTCTCTAGTCCAGGAGGCTGTATTTTTAAAGCAAAAGAATAAGAATACATATTAAAAATATTAAACTCGGGAGTCAGGAGTTGTAGATGTCTCCCAGGGAGGAGTATAAACATACAGAGGCAGCCAGTCTGGTCCCTCAGCCTGCCACCATCAGCAAACCCGTAAGCCCAAGTTCAGAAGCAGGCCTGAGATCCCTTCTTGTCCTTGAGACACCTTTGCTGGCTAGTGTGGCTGCCACCCCTCATCAAATAAGGCTCCATTTATACAGCACGTGGAGCCCATCCCGGAAAATCTGTAACTGGACCCCACAGCAGAGATCAGCAGATTGTGGGGAGCCCATCTCCAGTGGATACGTATGTATCACAGCTCCTGCAGTCAAGGCTCTGGCAACATCACGGAAGAGGGGCAGAAAGAGAGTAAGAACCAGAGTTCCAGGAGTCCTGATGTGAAAGAGTCTCTCCTAGAAAAGGCTGCATAAACAAGACCAAGACAATGGCACTATCAGTAAACATGCTGAATGGACGGTGGGGAAACCTCATGGGTCCCACCATGAGATGAAGAACCAAGGGCAGCTAATGACTTCTGGGGGAAGGAGAGATAGCACCTCTTAGAGATGGGCTCTGTTCCTGGATCTCCAGCGCAGAGAGGTCAGCCCTGAATCCATATCCACACAGACAAAAACACTCAGTATTGTAGTTATATGTGTCCATTTACCTACGTATAACACAGGTCTATGCACCGGTAATAAAGAAGCCGTCAACTTGGAAGTATGGAGAGATACAGAAGGATCATAAATGGTGCTCTAGAGAGGAAGAGAATGGCGATAGAATTATACTTGGAAATGTAAAAGTAGGAATGGTAGTTTAAAACCTAAAATAAGTCCATGCAGATACTGAAAAGAACCAGACAGTCCATCAAAAGACCCTGCAGCTTTATGGCACTCAGAGCAATCAAACTGGGAAGTTGTGATTCTGTAGTGATTTTTTTAAATTACTTTATTAAATCCAGAATTAAAATGTGCAGCCTTCTTGATTATTAAAGCTCATGTTTGGATCAGCCCATAGCTAGGTTCATAATGAAACTTTTGAGAAATGAAGAAAATATAGAAGTATTCTCTTAGACTCCTGACAGTGTGTCCAACCTGTAGTCTACAGGCCCCACTGCCCCAGAATAGATAGGATTTGAGCCCAATAAAAATTTACTTAAGTTTGATGTTTTTGCAGTTTTTTAAAAAACTCAAACTCATGATTCTTGAGAGTGAACTTCATTGCAGGGTGTGCAGGGTCAAAAAGTTGTAACTCTAGAGTGAGACTCAGCAGTGCATCAGTGAGGAGGTCCAGCCAGGTCAGATTCTCAGCAGTGTTTACAGCTACAGAAGGGTCCAGCCTAGAAATCCAGATCACCAGCTGTGTGATGAGGAAAAACAATGGCATTTTCAGACACAGCACACTTTCATGTCAGGAACCTTCAGGAGCAGTCTGCCAAAGACAAGGATCAGCCAGTTAGAAGCAGTTTGTGGACCTAGAGTCTCTAGAGACTCTGCTGAAAGAGATGCAGAGAATCCCAGGAATGTGCCTGAGGGAGAGCCCAGGTTATCAGCAGTGGCTAGCAAATCCAAGAAGTGCCTGGCGCCTTGGATGTTCCTGAGAAGGCGACAGACAAGTGAGAGAGAACTGTGAAGCCACATGGTGACCATAGATATACAGTTCCATAGCTAGTCCTAGATAGCCTCCAGCTTTTCACTCTTGGTTTTGAAAGTACATCTGGCTTTCCTGCAGAATGATGAATGAATGAATGAATGAATGAATGAATGATGGTTGATTGATTGATTGATTTTAAGCATCTTCCTTTCTAGAGGAAGACCACCAAAAGAATGCAAGCTGTCCTTGCCTTTGACGAACATCCTTTTAGGCCACCATAATTGTAGACATTCTTAGTGAACTCAGCGGCTGATCACAGACAGGTCCAAGAACCTGAAGAGCTAAGCCTTCCAGTTGCCTAGCATGGACTGACTTCCAGGCAGCTAGGAGTAGGGTCTTAAAGCCCATGCCCACAGTGACAACACCTACTCCAACAGGGTCACACCTTCTAATAGTGCCATCCCCTGGGCCAATCATATACAAACCATCACATCCCACTCCCCTGGACCCCATAGGCTTGTTCAAACATGAGTTTATACGGGCCATACCTAAACATAACATAATGCAAAATATATCCCACCTTCAAAGATCCCCATAGTCTATAGCCATCTCAACAATGTTAAAAGTCCACAGTTCAAAGTATCTTCTAAGAATCATCTGATCAACGTAAGTGTAATCCCCAAAGCAAAACAGGAAACCAGCTGGGCAAACTGCAAACTTTGTATCTCCTTGTTTGATTTCAAGGTGGTCATCAGAACTCCGACTCCTTTTTCATCTTTGTTGACTGCAACAAACTTCCTTCTCCTGGGTTGGTTCCACTCCCTGTCCGCAGCTTCTCTCACCAGATAGCCCACGGCATCTGGAACATCTTGTGGTCTCCAAGGCAGCTTCAGTGTTACAGCTTCTTGTTTCAGTCTGTGACCCACACATGGTCTTCTGGGCTCCTCCAAAGGTCTGGCATCACTTCTCCACCCATACCCTCTGTAGCACTCTAAGATCAGGTTGATCCACTCCATTGCTCCTCTGTTCTTCGTGATCATCCCATGGTACTTGCATCTCCAAAACACTGTTGTCTTCTGCTGCATCTAGGCTTCACCAATAACCTCTGTCTTCATGGTGCTAAGTCTCAAGTCCTTTACATGATCCCTTCAGTCCTGGGCCATCAACTGCATCTTAGACTGCACCTTCATCAGTGGCCTTCCATGGCCTCTCACAGTGCCAAGCTGTTCTTCATGACCCCTTCATGCCTTCAAAGCCAGTACCATCTGCAGCACGAGGTACAACCTTGGCTATCTCTGGAACATAACTTCCTTGTGATGTCAGAAAACACTTCCCAGAAGATTTCACCTCAGTGTTGCTGGTCTCTTCTTAATCACCACTAATTTCTTAGTTCCAGCTGACCAGTATCAGTTGTCCTAGTAGTCCCTTCTGTTTTGAAATCTAAAGCCAGAGCCACATACATGGCCAAAGCCGCCGAGTTCTACTGGTTGCTGGGGCTAGAACATGGCCCCCTTGTTCTATTATATTATCCAGTTTTCTGTTTCTCCAACTCCCTCACTGCCTAAGCTTGGCTGTCCTGGAACTTGCTCTGCAGACTGACTTTGAACTCCGACATCTGCTTGCCTGTTTGCTAAGCACTGGGATTAAAGGTGTGGTCCACCAAGCCTGGATTTAAGTTTTTCTTCACCTAGAACTTGCTCTGTTCTAGGCTGACCTTGATCTCAGAGATTTGCTTGTCTTTGCCTCCTGGGATTAAAGGCTTATACTACCATGCCTGGACCTACATTTAGCTGGATGGGATCTTGTCCCAAGGTCACTACTCCCTTAATTCAATTTACTGTCCTTGAACACAGGATTCAGCTCCATTTCACTTCCTGGTGCCCTTTAATACCCAAACCACATTTTTTATATTTTTCCTTCCTCAACTTGCTATGTTTGTTTAAAATGTTCTTCATGAGACTTAACCAGAGAGCCAAGTCTATGATGGGCGTTTCTGACACTTCCTTTGTCAATGCAATCTGAGTCTCTTCACCTTAGCCTCAGGCAGACCCTTAAGACAAGAGCAAAAATTGGCCACATTCTTTACCAAAATATCACAAAAACAGTCTCTAGGCCACATATTGAAATTCTCCACTGAAACCTCTTGGGCCAGATCCACACAATTCAAATCACTCTCAGTAATGAAGTCTTCCATATTCCTACTAGGATAGCCCATTAAGCTCTATTTAAAGCATTCCACTGCTTTCCAAATCCAAAGTCCCCAAATCTACATTCTTCTAAACAAAAGCATTGTTGGGCCAATCACACCAATACCTCAGGCCCTGGTACCAACTTCTGTCTTAGTTAGGGTTTTACTGCTGTGAACAGACACCATGACCAAGGCAAGTCTTATAAGGACAACATTTAATTGGGGCCAGCTTACAGGTTCAGAGGTTCAGTCCATTGTCATAAAGGTGGGAGCATGGCAGTGTCCATGCAGACATAGGGCTGGAGGAGCTGAAAGTTCTATATCTTGATCTGAAGGCCACTAGGAGAAGATTAACTTCTGAAGGCAGCTAGGAGGAGGGTCTCAAAGCCCACCCCCAAAATGACACACCTACTCCAACAGGGCCACACCTCCTAATAGTGCCACTCCCTAAGCCCAGCATATACAAACCATCACAATTGTCGAGGTTCTAATATAACGGGGATTTTTTTTTGTAACAGTGGTGGAAATCAATATATCAGTAATCAAATAATGTATCAATAAGAGGTTAGTTTCTTCCTTCAACTCGTGCAGACTATCTAATGCGAAGAATAAGATTCTCATATGAGGTTAGCTTTCTACTTGTAACTCAGGGTCCGCTGTCCCCGTCATCTACGTTGCCAGTGCTCAGTTCCGCCTCACACGTCAATAGGCTTCCAAGTTGATGGATAGTATTGGTTCCTAGAGTGCTCTGAGTCCTCTACATGTTCTCCTTCTGCCATTCAGTGCCAGTGCAGACGAGTTCAAAGTCAAGATGGCCTAAAAGGCCACTGTAGCACAGTTCGTGGATTTTCTTTCTCCTCTCTCAGTGTCTAGAAAACCCTCCAGAACCATAGTTTGAGCTTTAAGTTTGTGTGGAAATGGAGGTCTATTGAAACACAAAAAAGTACAAAAAAATACCCGTGACTCTGTCTGCACTCTTAATTGTACCTCAGCAGTGAGACATTTTACACTGCAGTGAGTTTACTTAGCTACAGGGAAAGAGGCCGTAAAGTGCTCTGCGTCAGGCCACACCTGCAGCTCTCCTCCAAGGTCTCAACACCTCTTTCAGGCCGGCCTTGAACTCTCTCACCCTGCCGGAAACACCCAAAGGTCTGTTACTTGTACTATTAATAGATTCATGATAACTCCACAGACAGTTATAGTGAGATCTAATGTCTCAATACATGTATATACTGTGTGTTAAATCTGGGTATCTGACCTATTCCTCTCATTCTTATACTGCCATTTTTATTTTGGAAGATCTAATTCAGTATTTCCACTGTAGTCACCACACTGTACTGTAGGACACCAGAACTCTCTCCTCCTTGCAAACAGCCTCCTTCCATACCCAAGACCTTGCATGTGTCGCTGTTTGCGTGCGTGCGTGAGTGCATGCGTGTGTGCTGCAGGCCAGTGGCAGAACAACAGTGGTTATGTAAAAGCATAACCTTGGTGAGCCAGAAACTGAGGAGTCCAGAGGCCAGGGGTGTTTTTATATATTTCTTATAGTAACCTAGTCTTGCAGGAACTAAGAGCCTACTAGGACCATATTGGTCCCTTCTGCCACCCACCCCTTAATGCCACAGCAGGGACCAAACCTCTCCTATGGAAACACTGAGTCCAAAACCTTAGCACTCACCCAGCCTCTGTCACCCAAACCACACCACCTACCCTACTGAAATATCAGTGTTTCCATTTCTTAGGCTTTATCCAGGCTTCCTCCTAACTCTAGAGGAATCCATCGCTTACTTGGCATCCCACACATTGATCTCAGGCGTGCACCTGTGACCCGAGCTGCTGGCTGTGGATGCAGGCCACCCTCTTCTCCACAGTAAAGGGAGTGACAATTCACTCACACGTCTCCTCTCTCCGTGAATGGTTTAGAGAAGTTTGAAGAGTAGGGTGAGGATATCTGGCAGATGCAGGCTTCGGGCAGAGGCTAGGATGGCTGTAGGGGATTGACCACGCCCACATTTGCCTACCTGTATAGCAAGAATGGAAGCCAGTGCACATTCAGTACTGAGAGCCCTGGATGCAGTCACTGCTGTGGGGCTGGGCAGACATGTGACCTCTTTGCTAGAAACTCCGAGCTTCGTGTCAGCACCACCCGTTGGCCATTGGTCTTTTGAAATCTCTGTTACACCATTGTTTCTGTTCTGTTTGTGTGGGTAAGTTACAGCTCACGTAGAGCAGGACAGAGGGGGCTCCAGGGTCTGGAACTGTACATGTACGTCACACATACCATTGTACATGTATGTCACACATACCATTGTACATGTACTTGTACATCACACATACCATTGTACATGTACTTGTACATCACACATACCATTGGGTAATTAGCAGATTCTCTGACAGATGGACACATGAGCAGGCTGCTGACCACAGCTGAGAACTCTGTGGCATCTGAACCTGACACTTAACCTCTCATAATCACTTGCTTTCTATGCCTTTCTTCAACCACATATAGCTTTTAAAACAATACCTAATTGCATTAAATAGGCATAGAAATAAAAAAAAAATAAATCATGCATTTACTCTGAAACCTTAACCATAAATGTTAAGTGGTAAATGTGGCTTACTAATTACGAACTGGTAAAAGAAATGAGTCATTACACAATTGTATGAAGGAGTGCAGGCCATAATGTAAAAGAATGTAAGCCTAAGGAAATACTGGGCGTCTGTTCAGGTGAAAACTTTGAGACATGGGATGTGCAGTGCAGTCCTATCTCTGTGCCGCTCCCCTCCTCCTCTGTAGCCTGTTTTCACGTCTACACTTTTGAATGTTTACAGGCTCACACGCATGTGCTTGCATGTTTGTATGTATGTCACTGTATGCTCACTTCCTACATGCTACAAAACTTCTACATTAAAGAAACTCGTAACAGTGAAGCATTATTTTACATTTTCTGGGCCATGCATACCTGTCTAAACTGATATGCATAGACCTTACGGTGGGGAGAGCATGAGCAATCAGAAGTGAAGAGAACACTCATTGGTGCTGAGTTTACCCAATGAAAACGTGCCAGCATCTGTGCTGGGAGTTGGAGCCTTGTGTTTTGTAGCATTCATTTGAGTCAT
Organism: Rattus rattus; assembly: GCF_011064425.1. Classification (NCBI taxonomy): domain Eukaryota; kingdom Metazoa; phylum Chordata; class Mammalia; order Rodentia; family Muridae; genus Rattus; species Rattus rattus. The sequence goes on from NC_046159.1 coordinate 5,283,250, forward strand.
GCACTATTTTTTTTTATTTGTTTTCATCACACATATAGTAATAAAGCACTGTATTGCAGAAAATATGATTGCTTTCTGAGAAGTCTGTTTGTCCTTCTTGGAATACTACCTATCAATAGGGCAATGAGTTCCACTGCCCTCCCTGGAGCTCTCATTTCAGATCACAGCTAACAGGGTGGAGCCTTAGCTGGCGTCCGACTCTCAGCATCTTGACCTGGCATAAGGCTAAGGTAGCTATAGTTACCACCCAGACCACATCTGATGGCTGTGTTGTGACAGAGCTCAATGTGGGTGAAGCCACTGGGCTACGGGGTGTTCTTAGGAGAGTACGGGTTGAGTCTGAAGTCTTGCGTGGATACTGTGGACAGGGAGGCAGTCTGATGGAGATAGTCTGATAGAGGCAGTCTGATGGAGACAGTCTGATGGAGGCAGTCTGATGAAGGCAGTCTGATGGAGGCAGTCTGATGGAGAGAAAGCTCTGAAGTCTTTCATGGATACAGTGGACAGGGAGACAGTCTGATGGAGATAGTCTGATAGAGGCAGTCTGATGGAGACAGTCTGATGGAGATAGTCTGATGGAGAGAAAACAGGAGGCACAGGCTGCAGAGGAGCCAAGTGGCCTCTGTTAGCCTCGAGGCGTCCTGCAGTAAATGGTTGATTCCGTTTCTTTCCTCCCAAAGTCTCTTAAGGTTCCCAAAGCCATTGCAAGGGGAGATTCCTCTGTAAAGCCTGGCTGGAACAGAACAAGCTGCACCTTGTGGAGAGGCCTTTCACTCACTCACATGAGCTGCACTCACTGCGCTCTCCTTCCCCAACAGGAGGCCGTCAAGGCTGCAATCGTAGAGGAGCAGAGGCGAAGCGAAAAGGCCATGGAGGAAGCCGTAAAGAGAACGAGGGATGAGCTGGTGGAGTACGTGAGGGAGCAGAGAAGGGTAAGTGTGCTGTCCTGTCCCAGCGTGTGCCTCTGACAGCAGAGTCTCCATGCGCTGTGGAGTCCTAAGGGAGCAGAGAAGGGTGAGCATCCTGTCCCATCCCTGCATGCACCTCTGTGACAGCCTCTGCACACACTGTGGAGTCGAGATACTGACAGATGCCTCAGTATAGAGTGAGTACTCTAGAAAGGCGGTTTCCCCAAATAATCATATGTAACCTTTTATCTCTGTGAGCACCCCATCAGGCAAGAACTGCAACAAGGAGAAGCGTCTGGCTGTTACCCGGGTCCCTACCCAGAAAGACAGTTCTAGACTTGCGGGTGGGGTGGGGGCTCCAGATTTGCATTTGCAGCTTTGGCTGGTCCTATGTGTGTAATGTTGGCAGGCATTTGGATTGTTTCTCCATGCCTAGTATACGTCTCTGAATCAACCAGCCTGTATTTGAGATGTTGATCTACACAGAGAATATGTAACAAAGAAAATTTACAAGACCCTTTTGGGGGTAATTTTCTTATCTTTTCAAAGCCATATTACTCTTCTGTCAAAGGAACTATGTGGTAAAACTTCTAGTAGGAATAAGAGTGCTTTTTTTTTTTTCAGGTCCCTTGATCCCTGTGTGTCAGTTGTCTATAAAGAACTAATCACAGACTCGTCCATTTGTCCTGTGCCCCTTTAAATCCTTATAAGTGTCCATCAGTTGCCTGTTTGTGGGAAGTAGCCTAGTTTGACTTATGGAGTTCATCGACAACAGTGTCAGCACAAAAGATAGGCCTCGTTTGCTGCTTCTCCGTCTTATCAGTGTGACTACATGGAACACCCACATTGTAGAGCAGTCGTGTGTCAGTGCACAGGACATGGGAGACAGAGTAAGGTGCACTGTGTGCTGATCAGTGCTGTTCTGAGCACTGTCTTCAGCACATTCATGGAAATACCCGGTCTCACTGATGGAGCTGTGTGTTCAGGATGGCGTTGGCACTGCCATCTGCAGGGTGAGTTCTGAGACCTCCTGTCACTGACACACAGGAGGTCGCAGCCATGGGCTCCTGGGGATCTTACCCCTGGCCCTGGGATTACAGGTGTGAGAGTGACTGTGGGAAACTTTGAATGTCTGGGTATTTCTGTCTTCCCAAAGAGAAAAGCTGTCATGGAAAAGTACAAGAAAATACTCTAAGTGGAACCAGTGACTGCCAACAGCCCTTTTGTATCTCACTTTTGAAAGCTTTAACTTCTTAATTCTGTATCTCCTCCTTCCTCTAGAGTAATATCCAAACTGTTTCAGGTCAGTTTTAATGTATCATCTTAGGACTTAAAGAGATTTTGGAAAATAAAGGACACTCAGAGTTTATAAACCAACTTAGTGGAAACAGTTTTCATTTTTGTTTGTTTTAGCAAATTTTTTATCTCTTTCCAAAAACCAAAAAGCAAACAGACAGAAAACTAAGTTGAGGCAACTCTTCTCCACTCACCTTCCTTTACATGAGAGACTTTTGTTTTGAGTTTGTTTGTTTGTTTGTTTGTTTTTGGTTGGCTGGCTGGTTGTCTTTGTTTAGCTTGGTTTGGTTTGGTTTTTTGATCAAAGATCACATTTTCAGGATAAAAAATGGCCTTTTCTTTCCCCAGCTTAAAATAAGTAAACTAGATGAAGCTTAGGATTCTTAAGCGCTGACACCTTAGAGCCTGTAGTTCTAGGTTCCAGCCATCCACGTTCCAGTCTTGGGGTGTGGGGGCGTCTTTGCTGGACGAAGTCTTCTGTGGAGCCAGTCCCTGCTCTGCGGGGCATTGTCCTGGAGAAGGCTCAGCTCTGGGGTTTCTTCAGCTCATCAAACCTTCCTCAAAGCCTGGGGGGTTCGGAATGAACATTTCCCCACCCCATATTTCCCCATTTGCTTCTGCTTTCAAAGTCCTTAGAAATTATGGAACGGAAGATTGAAAATGCTATATTTCTCTAAAAATTTAAAACATTTTCATATAATATGAAATGCACATCACCATAAGAGGGAATAGCTTCTCGTCAATGTCTACATCGGTAAACATCAATCATCCAAGACTACTGAGTGTTAAATGTATACCGAGGATGAAGCTAGGATCATATTATTCTGTGAAAACAGTTCTAATGACGTTTTTGCTGTTTTTAGTCAATGCCGTCAGCAGAGATGTCACTAAACTGTAAGTACAGCTGTTCACCTGGTGCAAACACTAGACTCACCTGAGCACTAATCTCAGTGTTTATTCAGATGCCTCCCACACTGTTCACTAAGCCAGTGACTCCGCTGGTCCACACCACAAAAAACAGGGTGTGATCGAGACATCCTACCTCTAAGAATTTCATGATTAATCAGAAAAATTAATTAATGAGACAGTTTTTGTGTTTAAAATGATTATAACTATTCAACCCAGTCATATTTGAAAATTTTTCTCTGTAAGAGTTGAAGTGCTAGGGGCAGGGATAACAGAGGGGCCCTCACCCACTCAGAGGAGAAGATGGGGGATGAGGGAAGGTGAATGAGATGTAGAGTGAATAATTAAAAAAGATTAAATTAAATTTTTAAAAAAGTTTCAATTTTTTTTTTCTGCAAAACCTACTACCCAAGGGAAAATGTTAGCTTTCTAAATTTGTTATGAAGGAGAAACGCTGTCGACTTTTGGCTTAGCACCCCAGAAGTCTTCCCTGGTATCTGCTAGCTGTCTGCTCATCAGTGGACTTGGTTCCCTGTACTCTGTTTATACCACAGAGAAGGAACCACCACAGGAAAGCCTGAGAAGTGTAAGCCAAGGGCTTCCTGTGAGAACCAGCAACTCACCCACAGGGACACTGACTTGCTTTGCAACCTCACTGTGTCCTAATCAGTTTTAATTATGCTTTGAGACTCTCCCGGAGCACCTGCAATTCTAGATCAGGGGATGGGCCACATCCCACTCCTGCTTGCTTAGGAAATAAACTTTTCTAGGAACACCCCACTCCCTGTCTGAAGTATTGTGCTCAGCCTGGCTTTACACTGCAACAGCTGATTAGAACCTCTGCCATCTCTTATTGAAGCAGCACTGTCTTCTGTCAGGTGTCAAAGGGATCTCCGTCCTTTAACACTCCTGCTCTCCCTCCATGGACCTGGGCAGTTGGCATTCCCTAGTGTTCTGGAGAAGTCCTTCCCTGTCATATAAACTGCCAGGCCAAGTGGTGCAGTCAGCCATGCTACAGGCTTTGCTCTGTGCAAGGGAGGTTACAGGGAAACAGAAAGACTTCATCCCAGACACTTCTTGAGGGAGGAACAGTTTGTGGTTTATAGAGACTGATAGCCCTTGGTACTAGAATGAAGAGTTCTAGCCCATCCCGTAAGTTTAGACTGTTACACATGAGCTTGCCATGATGGAGGGAGTGTGAATAACCCAGCAAACAGCGGCCACTCACAGCCAGGCGGAGATTCCTAAAAATAAAATCTCATCCAAACGTAATAAAAGATTATTATTTTTTTCCTCTGAAGAACCAGAATTATGGCCCATGTTTTCAAAATCACCTCCAGGAAAATAATCTTCACTTGGGAGGATTTTTTTAATTTAGATTTTTAAAGGGGTAAGGGACAATTACCTTTACTTCAAAGGTTTGCGGCCAGGGCATTGTCAGAATCTTTTAATTATGGTTAGGTTCATCAGGGCCAGCCTTGCTGCAGTCCTCTGGGATTTCACTTGACGCTGTTACGAGCAGTGCTGAGCCAATGGGAGCTTTACTTCTGACAGGCACAGTCACTAGAATTCAGACAACTCTAGAGAGCCTGTCACACCACCACTTTGTCTTGTTCCTTGTCACAATGATGTTGAACCTCTGCTGTTCTACGTCTCCTCACGCTTCTGACATGGCTTGTGCGTAGCTCTGCCTGCCCATCATGCCTCTGGCCACACCTTAGCCTCACATGGATGGGACTAAGGACTTTGCTCTGGAACAGCACTTCACGTTCTTCAGCATGGGGCAATGCTGAACTCACTTCACTTCATGCTTCCCTTGGGCACTGAGAGAAAGAGGAGCCCACAATGCAGGGCCTCACTGGTCTCCTTGAAGTGTGTCCAGACCTACCAGTTGTTGTTTAAAATAAGGTTTTGTTTGGTTTGCTTGTAGCGAGTTAAGAAAACTGAGTCATGGTTCCACTGTGCTCTAAAAGCCATCCATTTTGTTAAAATTTGAAGTTAAGTTGTCTCAAAGTATGTCTCAAAAAAAAAAAGTCAATTTTCCTTTGGTGACATGGAGGCAAGCAAGGCAGAGCTAGTATTTCCCCCAGACAAGTTCTTTTTAAAGGCTCCTACTATTAGAGCTATCCTGCTAGAGTTACTAAGTTGTTGTTGGGGTCGGGGGGAGGGGGGAGGGAAGTAGGTATTGAGACTAAGAATTCCAGGCATTGAACTGATTTTCACAAGTTTCTTGCAGAATGCCTGGCAACACAATACATACTATGACAGTGGATGTCAAAGACTTGGCCACTAGGAATTGGATGCAGGGTTGAGAGGTGGCAGTAACAGGCCATTAATCTCCAAGTATTGAAGAAGATTTTGCCTTATTATTGTACTTTTCAATATAGTACCTCCAGAAATTATCATCTTATTTCTTTATTTCCAGTGGAAAGGAAATAACTTCCTGGCTAAATTGTAACAAGAATAAAACATTCTAGCTGGCCCACATAAAAGACACACAATCCAGGTACCTCATTTATAAGCCGTAAGCCCAGATAGGGTGGATCTGGAGCTGATCTCACTTCCGTCCCTTGTTGCTTGCTGTCCCTCCTGGCCACACGCTCATGGTCCATCTCCTCTCATGGCGGCCCCTCCACCTCTGTGTCTTTCTTCCTCTCTCCTCTCTCCCTACCTGAAACCCCCTCACTCTGCCCTCAAGTCCCTCCTGACCCCCTCCACTGCCCAATCACAAGCTCTAGACTTTTATTGACCAGTTAAATTGGGGAACAAGGTTTACATAGAATCCCTTGGTGCATGTCAGGATCTGTCTACTCATGGGGCAACCAGATCTTGAGAGCCATTCTCCAGCATTAGAATGCAAGCAGCACCAGACCGACCCACTACGCTAGAAGATACTGGGTAATGTCTTGATCTGTCTGATGTATTGTGTTATTTTTTTCTATCATGTGTATCTCCACAACCATCATTCCTTTTCTTTAAAAAAGAAAACGGAAACAATTGGCCAAAAATTAACCAAACAACAACAACAACAAAAAAAATTGTTGTAACTAATGCTATCTTGGGAACATCACGAGAACGTCCTTTTCCGAGGGACATGGTGTCTCTTCGCCTTCAAAGACAGAACTGACCTTCCTGCCAGTCTGTGTGCTGCTGAGTCATAAGCCACAGTGGTCATTACCTCTGGGAGCTCACTTCAAATAGGTTGGTCGGTCTGTGGAGAGAAGGGGAATGGATCATCCATCTCTTGTCAACATTTTTTTTTCTGAATGAAGTCCATTGTTTGTGGGTGTATCAGACGTCTGGCTTTGCCTTTGCCTAAAATTACAGATATTTTTTTGCTATTTCTTAATCAGGGAGTTCTAATCAGATAGTCACAGGGGCAATTCTGCTAGCAGTCACCAGCTCTCCCTCCCTCCCTCTTCCTCCTCCTCCTCTCTCTCTCTCTCTCTCTCTCTCTCTCTCTCTCGCTCTCGCTCTCTCTCGCTCTCTCGCTCTCGCTCTCTCACTCTCTCGCTCTCACTCTTGTGGGATCCTTGTGCTAGTGACTCCTGGTCTTCTTCCCTCATTGCCAATTGGCCGAGTTGTGATTCTGTGAAAGTCCATCATCCTCTGCCATGTGCTTCAAGCTCAAAGCTCACGTGTCCTTGCACCCTGTAAACTTATTTTAGATTTTTTTCTTTTTATTTATGGGTATGTCTGTGTGAGGTTATTCCACCACATGCCTGAAGGTTCCTCTGGAGGCAGAGAGGGTATCGGATCCTCCTGGACATGGAGCTGCAGATATGAGCCACCAGTGTGAATGTGGGAAAATACACCCAGGTCCTTTCTTACAGCGGCACCTGCTTATAAGCAGCAAGCTGTCTGCTCTGCACCTGAAACTAATTTTTATTATAACATCTATTTCTCAGTGTTTAAAATTCATCTAAGATGAGATGCTGCAGCCTATTTGAATATTGTGTGTACACACACACACACACACACACACACACACATACACACACACATCACGTGCGCTCACGTGCACACACACATTCTCAAACAGGAAGGATGTCAGAAATCAGGAAGCATTACAAATTACCACCCCATACTTTGGGAATTTCTTCCAGGTCACCATGGTTACTGTAGAAATATCTCTAGTTTTTTATCCTTTCAGCTACTTCTAAAACTGCTCCTTTGAAGTCATGCTGGGGGTGGCACGGCCATTCTTACTAAAGCAGAGCAGTAGTGATTGTCAGGCGTCTTAGCGAATGTTCCCACTTGGCCGCAACAGTCATCTGAAATTTTCTGTAGCTGATGCCCAAGTTTTGTAACTTGCAGAAGCTCGGCAGTGTTTGACAGAGAAGTTTTATATTGTTGGGTGTTTTCAGGTGTCTGCGACTCTGCTATCCTCTTGCTTTAATCAGCAGCCCCCCCTCAATCTATAATTTTGGATATTTTGTGTGTAATGGACACATAGTTTTCCTCATTGAAGGCTCACCACAGAGCTCCTTAGGATAAAGAGCTTGGTGGACTTGGTCTTCCGCAGAAAGCATTGGGTTAAATCCCAGCATGTTTCCTGGCCTCGGGACATCTCTGTTCTCTATAGTTGGATCTCATCAGGAGTCTCTCCTTTTTCTTCCTTTTCTATGTTCTTGCCATTTTAAACCTGTTACCTGGGCTGGGGCTATAGCTCAGTAGCAGAATGCTAGCCTAGCATGTCTAAGGCCCAGAGTTCACCACGGTCCAGCCAGCACCCAGCACCCAGCACTCAGCACCCAGCACCCAGCACCCAGCAGCCAGAGACTCCTTAGCACTGCCTCTGCTTTATTCAGCACCTGCTCGAAGTGTAAAGCGACCAAGATGAGACACTGGCAGCCAAGAGGACCTAACTTAAGCTGGGGGCAGTAGAGCCTGGGGAAGAGTGGCTGAGAGAGGTGGGTTTGCTCACTGCTGACTTCCCTTCTACCTCGATGTCTGATCCTGAGGTTAACAGCTCCCGCCAGCACGTGACACTGATGTTCACACGCAGAACCTTCTACCACACTGGAGGTTTTCCCGATGTCGTCTTCAGACAGAGGCTTTCTGAGCTCTGTGCTTGAGATGAAATACTTTGGAATAGACCTTTCTTTGATCTGTGGAGCTGATGGGATGATCCAGCTAATCTTGCTAACTCTTGTTTGTCTCCCACTATCGCTCAGGCTGCCTTGGAACACTTTAGTCTGTAGCCCCACGCTGCCCTCCAGATCCAAAAGAGCCCTAGATAAAGATGTCAGGTGGGCAAGCCTAGGGCTCGCACAGCCACTTTGTATTCCTTGGAGCAATGCTGATTGTTGGCACCTTTGGGCCACAGGAAGGTTTTCCAGGAGGATTGTAGACCCTGCCCAGTGTGGTGTGTGCTGGGGCTGAGAACAGGCGAAACAGTGGGTGACTCCATATAATTTAGGGCCCTAGTTCTTTGCAAGTGGTAGAAGCTGGACCAGCCCAACTTCAGGGAATGGGAATTTACTGAAAGACAGAAGAGTTGATGGGACCTGTGTACCAGACTCGTGAAGAAGTGAAGATGCCTTGGAAGAGCCTGGTGACAGAGCAGCGTGTTCGCCACACTACTGTGCCCCTGGTCTGTGTGGCTCCCCAGAGAACCTGTTCCTGGAATGTTGTTGTGTTTGATCCCAAGTGCATGCCAAGGACAGAGCCCTTTAGTCCTCACTTTGGATGAAAGAAACAAAAATTTCGATAAAGGTGGGAATCTCACTCAAGATCTGACAGAACTGAGGTTGGAGAGGGAGTGCTCCCAAAAGACTCTGCAGGCCCTGGGCTCTGTGTTATCTGTGGCTGTCTGAAGAGCAGCTGTATAAAAGTGGCCCGGTGAGCCACTTAAAATATCTGCTTAAAGCCTAAACTATCTGCTCTCTGGCCCTCCGAGAACATTTGTTAAATGCCGATAGACAGAGTAACCCCACCCCCACCACAGACCTGAGCCTTCAAGCTGTGACCCCAACTGCAATCCTGGAGAAACAGATCCACAGGATGTTTTGTCTCCTAACTAGGTGCAACTTCTTCATCTACCAGCATTCAGTACTGCTATCAGGCCATCAGTCCATCCATTAACTAACATCCATTGGTGAGCTCTCATGATGCACTTGCTCCTCCAATGCACCATTTCAGACATCAGAACCATCCCTTTCCCATGAGCATTGTAACAGGACCAACCCTCCCACGTGTGAGCATTGTAACAGGACCAACCCTCCCACGTGTGACCATTGTAACAGGACCAACCCTCCCACGTGTGACCATTGTAACAGGACCAACCCTCCCACGTGTGACCATCCCATCAGGACTGTTCTTCCCACATGTGAGCATCCACATCAGGACCAACCCTCCCACAAGTGAGCATTGCATCAGGGTCAAGGCACACATTTGTTTTTTGAGGGATGCTTCATCCAAATGACAAGCACCTACCATCTAGTCGTCCAGATGCTGGCCCAAACACAGAGCCTAGACAATGCTGCCCCAGTGCCATACCCACTGAGTCAGGGAGTAGACCACCATAGAAGTAAACATACCAGAAGCCCCGTCTCCTTAGAGAACTTACATAAAGTTAACAGAAAGCAAAATGCTACTCTGAGAAGACCGTGGAAAGATCAGAACTATGAGTGAATGTTGGGAGGAGGAGTGAGAGGCTTTCTGAATGAACAGAGCCAACATGAAAGGAGAGCTGTGAGAGAATGTCAAGTGTAATAGACACAGGACCTGCCGAGCACAAAGAGGTCCTGGGTGAGCCCTGAGGGAAGCCCAGGGAGACACAGGACCACAAAGAAATTGAGCAAGAGGTGGAGAGCATTGGGTGGCAGCAGAAAAGAAAAGGGGTAAAATGACTTTGAAGGTTTGAACATCGTATCAAATACTATAAATGTGTCAAATAAAATATGGATAAGAAATCGAGCAGACTTTAATTATGTAATATCTGAGTCTGTGTTGAAGGAGCTCACATCACTTTAATCCCTGGGGAGGATGGATGGATTTATGACTGCAGCAGTTACTGTTAATTAAAATGCACATGTCCGTGTTTGAGATGTAAGATACACTCATCCGCTGGAGTTTTATGGCTAAGATGGAGTACAGACCTGAAAGGAGGGCTGGAGGACACACGGGGGAGTTCCTAAAGAGAAGGAACAATGCAAATACTATGTCTCTTCAAAGGTAATATACGAACATGTTGATGACAGCAAGCTGTAGATAAGAAATCGAGAAGTGAGGGTTACAGTCGTGTCAGAAGCACCGTGGACGTGGAGTCTCATCCGTTGAAGAGCTCCTCAGAGGACATACCATGAGCGGCATTTGCTCTGTCTACAGATCTTTATTAATACTTAGGGTTATGGGTTCTCTGCCACATATTGGGTTTGGGCACTGGCAGGGCCTCCAGCCCTGTATTTCATCTGAGAATTGCATCCATAAATTTATTTAATATCCATAAAGCATGCTTTATTTATAACCAGGGCACTGCCTTGCCCACTTTAGTTATTCCACAGTGTTCTGATAAAATATTTCAATGAGCTCCCTCTCACTTTGTTACAATCTGTAGAAGCAGTTCTATCTACAAACCAAATACTTTTTCTTTTTACTAAGTGAAGTTGTTCATTTCTGATGTGTATGCCTTGGTTGCCTATAAAATACATACTGTTTTTTGAATACTTCAAAACTTGTTGTAGTGTTTGTTATCAAGTAATTTTGGTAGTCAGTCATCCTTTGTCATTTGTTACTAGAGTTTTGATATCTTACGTGACAAATATCTTTCAGATATTCTCCTTTTATTACCAAAATTTAGTTGAGGTATATGTAGTTTAGAAGTACCTGTGCAGAATAATTGAGCATTATAATGTCCCTAAATATTCACTCTGCTCCCTACTTCTTGCCTCTGAGGGCACAGATTTAAGAATGCTGCTTTTCAGGGATGGATTTGTTTGTTTATTTTGAGCTGTGTTAAGGTGGTTTTTTTTTAGCTTCTCCTGTAGCTTTATTTTTTGATCTTGATAACCAAAGTCCTTTGTAGTCTTTGTCACTTAGGAATGCTCAGAGATATTTCCTGATCAATTGGTTTTTCATAAACATTTTCATATACCTTAAAAATATTAATTGATTTTACGTGGTGTGTGTGTGTGTGTGTGTGTGTGTGTGTGTGTGTGTGTGTGTGTGTGTGTCTATGTTGTGTATTACTTCAGGGTCCACAGAGACCAAAAGAGGGCATTGGATTACCCTGGAACTGGAATTACAGGATGTTGTGTGCTGCCATGAGGATGCTGGGAAATGAATCCTGGTCCTGTGGAAGGAGAGCAGAAGTTGTTGAGCATCATACGGAGCCCTGCATGGCATCTACTTGGGGAGCAGATAGTGTTTTGCTGATTTATTCATTCCCTTTCAGAACATAATGAGTTCCTCTGGAAAGATCACTTCCCACTGCTGTTATTTCCACTGTACGGAAGAATAAGGCCAGACTTTGCTGGTTCCCAGACAAGGACTCTGTTCTGTTTCACTTCCACCTTAGACTTCTGGAGCCTGGGCTGGCCTTGGACTTAACCATTCCCCCTGCTTCAGCCTCCCAGGTACCTTCCACTGAAAACAGCCCATGAAGCTGGGCTCTGAGGTTGTACAGCCTTTGTGAAGTTTTAGATTAACCACTGTGGCAGGTCACTGGCATCGTCCATGCAGGAAGCCTTGTGGAGTGATCGAGAGACAGTGACAGAGTCAGTCCTGCGAGCACAGAAGTGCCAGCCAGCTGCAGGGGATGTAGCTGGTCTTGCCACTTGTGATTTCATTTCCTCCTAGCAGGATGCAGAAATGATTCTTTACACTCTTGGAAGCCACACCCTTGCCCTGAGCAAGCCCCAGAGTGTCTTACCCTCGGGTCAGGACTCTTGGAAGAGTCTGCACCATGCTGGTGCCGTTCAGACTGAACTGTGAACCGCTGAGCTTTTGTCACCCTGCCTTATCCCACGTTAGAAGAAAGGGCGGTAGCAAGCACTCTCCAGGTGAGCAGGGAGGCATGGCAGAGGTTTTCCTCTCCCAATGTTACCCGTGCCTTTCCCCATTTCTTTTATACCTAACCCAACTGAGCTAGACTAGGCACTTACTTTATCTAAGCCCCTTTCTACCACCCAAAGGCTACATATAAGGTTTGAATTCTGAAACATGCCCTCTGCAAACACACTGTTGTGCTTTGTTTGAGGAAATGCAGAACTGTGAAATGAGAACTTGTTAGAGCCTCTTACTCTAGATCTTCATAAGGGAGTAAGTAGGATTTCCAGCTTCCCAGGGACCGTACAATCAGACTGGCCACTTGCCATGTGTACTTGGAACAGTTTCAACTTGTGCATGACTCTGTTCTGTGTATTGGCATTTCTCAAGGACATTAAACTATTTCTTTCATTCCAAGGAATCTGGACATGGATTGCTAAGGCCACCTTTAGTCTGCATCCAAGCACAGTGACAGCTGTTCAGGTGGGCAGTGACAGCTGCACAGGTGGGCAGTAACAGCTGCTCAGGTAGGCAGTGACAGCTGCACAGGTGGGCAGTGACAGCTGTACAGGTGGGCAGTAACAGCTGCACAGGTGGGCAATGATAGCTGCAGGTGAGCAGTAACAATAAATGGACAGTGACAATAGATGGACAGTGATGTCACTGGGAGAAATGACTGTAATGGCATTTCTGTGAGGCCAGGGTCTGCAGGTGACTTGCCATGTGCCCTTCAGTTGACCCACCCCTTCCAGTCCCTGCCTAATGTCATATTTGCATTAAGTCAGAAGGAAAGCATTTTCTCATCTTTGCTCTGTCGCCTTAATTAACCAAGTCTTTGGAGAATGAACTTGCACCCACAGATGCACTCTGGTGACTCAAGGCTAAGCCTACTTCACACTCACTTCTCCAAGTTAATTTCCACTTAAGTTGTCAGAGCATTCCTGCCCCTTACTAATCCTGTCTCTTAGCACCAATGTAATAGAGTGTTGGGAAAGATTGGTTATGTGAGAAAATTTAAGTAACTTTACTAATAAATATTAATCAACATATATATGTATATGTACACACACACATATATATATACATATACATATACATATATATATATATAAATTATAAATGTTAAGAGGGAAGTAGGAAGTCTTATCAACAGAGAATACCATAGAGGGCAACAGGTTAGTTTTGTTTGTTTTATTTGCTTTGTTCTTAGGAATACACTTTATAGCTTGTTTGGGATGAATAGAAATCAAATCAGTAGATCGGAGCTAATTAGTTGACAAGAAAATGATTAAAAAGGGAGGAATAGCCACACATGAAAGCTTCTCTGCCAGTCTTATGGATTCATAAATGCTATCACCCCCCCAAACTGCCAACTCTGCTTTGTAATGTAATGTTCAACAGACATTAGAAGACTGAAAGGCATCATTTCTTCCCGGTGTCTCCCTTGCTCTCTCTGCCCCCTCCTCTCTATCCAGCATCTGTGAGCCACTTGATGAGGACTTCATGGCAGAGCAGCAGGTGGTTGTGGGATCTGAGCCATCTGCCCAGCCTTGAACACTCAGCTTTTAGATCCTGAACAGGAATGTGGGAACAGGTGCAACATGTTATGTGGACAAGACTGGAAATTTTGCTGATCTGGAAACTGTAACTTAGGGGGTTGAACAAGCAATCATTAGAACATAATTCTGATAATGATTTAGGAGTCTACAAAGGAGCTGGGTGTGGTATCACATGCTCGTAGTGTCAGGACCTAACAGTCTTGAAGAATGAAGCTCCCCACGGCCAGCGTGGACCACACTGAGTTTCCAGGGTGCTTGGGTCTAAGTACTCTTATCTAGCCAGGGTGCATGGGTCTAGGTACTCTCTCTGGCCAGAGTGCTTGGGACTTGATACGCTTGTTGTTTGGCACCCTGTGTATGTACTCACTGTATTCATAGCACCTAACTGCGTCATTCACGCCACACTGCCAGTTCTTTCTCCAGCAGGGACATTTCTGAAGTGAGGTGATGAAAAACACAAGAACAAAAGTGGGAAAGAACAGGTGTCTGTCCCCTCTAAGGCTCTATCTTGGAGCTCTATCCCAATTGCTTTTACCTTCTACTAACCCCAGAAATGATGTGGCCATGTTTGGTGTTTGTCAACTGGACACAGCTAGAGTTATCTGGGAGAAGGAGCCTGAGTTGCAAAGGTGCCTGCATTAGATTTGCTGAAGGCAAGTCTTTGGGAACATTTTTTTTATTAACTATCTGGAGGCCCAGTTCACTGTGGAGGGTGCTGCCCCTAGGCAAGTGGGTCTGGGTTGGATAAGAAAGCAGGCTAAGCAAGCCATGAGGAGCAAACCAGTAAGCAGCAAGCCTCCATGGCCCCCATGACTTCCGTTCTGACTCTAGGTCCCTGCCTTGAGTTCCTTCCCTGACTCACCTTCATGATAGAATACAGCTGTAAGACGTAGTGAGACCTCTTCTCCACAGCTTGCTTTTGGCCATGGTGTATATCACAGCAGAGGAAGCACAGTAGGACCAACAGGGACCCGAAGGTGTATGCACTGTCCCCAGATTCACCTGTAGGTGAAGGAGATAGGAGCTGCTCCTAAGCACGTGTCACTGTTAGCACATGTCACCGTTAGCCCAGACTGAACAGGTTCTGTCCCTGGTTTGTTGTTTTTTTTGTTTTGTTTTTCCATCTTTATTAAATTTGAGTATTTCTTATTTACATTTCAAATGTTATTATTCCCTTTCCCGGTTTCCAGGCCAACATCCCCCTAATCCCTCCCCCTCCCATTCTCTATGGGTGTTCCCCTCCCCACCCTCCCCCCATTACCACCCTCCCCCCAACAATCACGTTCACTGGGGGGGTTCAGTCTTAGCAGGACCCAGGGCTTCCCCTTCCACTGGTGCTCTTACTAGGATATTCATTGCTACCTATGAGGTCAGAGTCCAGGGTCAGTCCATGTATAGTCTTTAGGTAGTGGCTTAGTCCCTGGAAGATCTGGTTGGTTGGCATTGTTGTTCATATGGGGTCTCGAGCCCCTTCAAGCTCTTTCAGTCCTTTCTCTGATTCCTTCAACGGGGTCCGGTTCTCAGTTCAGTGGTTTGCTGCTGGCATTCACCTATGTATTTGCTGCTGGCATTCTATGTATTTGCTGTATTCTGGCTGTGTCTCTCAGGAGACATCTACCTCCGGTTCCTGTCGGCCTGCACTTCTTTGCTTCATCCATCTTGTCTAGTTTGGTGGCTGTATATGCATGGGCCACATGTGGGGCAGGCTCTGAATGGGCGTTCAGCCTCTGTTCTACACTTTGCCTCCCTGGTTTTATTTCTACTTTTTCGATATCTGCTGAGTCTAGCTTGGATGAAAGCAGAACCTCCTCCATTTGTACTGGAAGGGGAGGGGCCTATTGCGTCCTCCTTCCATTCCCTTGAGAGCTGATTAAATTGTGCCAGGCGGTTGGTATGGTTTACAGTGATCAGATTTGCATGATCTTGTATACAGTATAAAAACCCATGATGAAGAAGATTTCAAAGGGAAAAAATATTTCGCAGTAACTTCCATTCAGTGCTTTAATGAAATGGCATGGGTTCAGCTTTGGGTACTAAGTCATGAGAATCCCTAACCAGGTTTGCACCCAGCGCACACTGGTCCTGGGCTGACCAGCTACTTTCCCAGTTTGAAATGCAGAAGTGAGTGAGCAGAGGTCACCCAGGCTTAAGATGGCCGTACACTGCAAGGTGCGCTTAGTACCACACGATGTCAGTCAGATTGAAAGCCTTTGTTTCATTAGGAACAGGAGGGGGTTTCACACTTTTTCTGTATAGCTGCTGACATTTCCAGGTTGCTAAAGGAAATGTTTCTTTTCATGGTGTATTTAATAAGCTGAATTTCCTTTAAATGCATTTGCTGTGCTTTCAGGGATCCTTCTGTGTGTTAATTTCTTACTGAATCTCCGTGGAGGGACGAAGATTGCATTGTTCGATGGCTGCCTGTGCCAGGTTTTTGGCGCCTTGACAGCCATTTACGCTTGGGTAATGCAGCATAAAGAACCCTGTTGTATTTATAGCAAAATAGACCCTGTGCCAAGGCCCCCAGCCATAACATAAGCTCTTATCTGGAAAGGCAGCACATGCTGAGGTTGGAGGACAGGCTTGGGTATCACACACACCTGGTGTTAAGTTGCTGCACACACACACACACACACACACACACACACACACACACACACACACTCTTCCACTTGGGCAAGTCATAACCTTTCAAAGCCCAATTGCCCCACTCACACAGTTGCCAGGAGAATGAAACCATGGCCAGGCTCATAAGACAGAGACCCCTTAGGAAGTGGTGTCCTGCTCCCCAGACACGCAGGGAAGCCATGTAGCATCTCAGACACTCTGGAAATCAGTGTCCAGCCTCAACAGATCAGTCCCTCAACTCAGACAGCATCCAGATTCTCGAGCTACTCTGGGAAGCAGTAGTTAGCTTTCTGTCTTTGTAAACTCTTAAGTTCATGGTCTTATTTTCTGCTTGTGTTGAAAATTGCCATTGGCAGATGTAGGACTGCTGGAACCAGGCCTCTCTCTCCCTTTAGATTTCCCGAGCCTCTCCTCGGGAGGCATGCTTCTGACAGCACAGGAAGCCCTGCCAGCTCCATGTCTGCTGCAGGGTGCTCTTTCCTGCCCAGGCACTGCTACTGAGCCTGTGGAGTTGAGCAGGACTGTGTGCTGAGGGGTGTGCGTGCACTACAGTGCACATCGTTGCTTTAGTGAGAACAGAGAGTGCTTACGCCCCGTGGGCTCTGTGGCAGTTTGAGATGCCAGGGCAGAGCTGCTGCATGAAAGACAGTTCGAGAACAGAGTTCTTACCATAAGCCGTCTTAGAACCCAGCAGCAGTCCTTCAGTTGTGGCTTGTGCATTTTAGGCTCTGTACCCGCCTTTCATTTACTCTCCACGAGCATCTGTAGTCCATCTGGAACATGAGAAAGTTACACAACTTCTTTTTGAGGTGACTTCTGGGATGCATTGGAGACATACTCTGAGCTGGCAGTAACCGTGGGGTGTAGATGTGGACCATGAACATTCTGATGAAGAGGCCAGGCCCACACGCTCTCAAGTTCAAGGTTAAGGCAACTGACATTGCCTCAGGTCAAACCACTGCCCAGACTGTTGAATCCTTCAAGTCTGATTTATTCTAAACATTTATTTTATGTGACACTAATTTCCCTGAAGTTGATTCAGAGAGTCTCTGTCAACATGATTATAATGCCACAGACTTGTTCCCAGAGAGGGACTCGGCATCTGACCTTTAGTTTTTTATACAGCGTGGACTCCCACATCAGACTTACTTATCTAAAAATAGAAAAGTCCTTTTAATAGAAAACTTCTTACAGCAGCCGTGTGCTTAATAGTGTAATACCAGGGAGCCTCTGGTAAAGCAACCAGACCGGTTACTGACATAGACAGACAGGTCACTAACACAGGTTACTGACACAGGCAGACAGTTACTGACACAGACAGGTCACTAACACAGACAGGTCACTGACACAGACAAGTCACCGACACAGACAGACAGTTACTGACACAGGCAGACAGGTTACTGGCACAGACAGGTCACTGACACAGACAGGTTACTGACACAGACAGACAGTTACTGACAGAGAGGTTACTGACACAGACAGGTCACTGACACAGACAGGTTACTAACAGACAGATCACTGACACAGACAGACAGGTCACTGACACAGACAGACAGGTCACTGACACAGACAGATCACTGACACAGACAGACAGGTCACTGACACAGACAGGTCACTGACACAGACAGGTCACTGACACAGACAGGTCACTGACACAGACAGACAGGTCACTGACACAGACAGACAGGTCACTGACACAGACAGACAGGTCACTGACACAGACAGGTCACTGACACAGACAGGTCACTGACACAGACAGACAGGTCACTGACACAGACAGACAGGTCACTGACACAGACAGACAGGTTACTGACACAGACAGGTTACTGACACAGACAGACAGGTCACTGTGATTGTTCTTCAGCTCTGCTGAGTAAGCACAATATGATGACACAGCACAGGAAAGGTGGCATCCAGAAGCATCCAGGCACCACACTGCAAACCGCCACAGAAGAATCTGATGGCTCAGAAAAAGTCCAGGATCTTACATGTGTATACATGAGTGCGTGTGTGTGTGTGTGTGTGTGTGTGTGTGTGTGCGCGTGTGTGCAAGAGCACATTTGTGTGTGGTTTTTGTGTGGGTGTATGTGTGTACCCAAGTTTGTGTGTTTGTGTGTGTGCAAGTGTGCATGTTTGTATGCATGTGTATGTGCGTGTGTGTGTGCACGTTTGTGTGTGTGTGTGTGTGCATGCATGTTTGTAAGTGTATGCATGTGTGTGTCGTGTGTGTGTGTGTGTGTGTGTGTGTGTGTGTGTGTGTGTGTGTGTGTGTGTGTGTGTGTGTGTGTGTGTGTGTGATGCATCTGGAAGTTGGTGGTAGTCTTGAGTTTGAGTTAAGGCAGGGTGTTGCTGTCATCCAGAGCTTCCCCGTGTCCCTCTGGGCAAGAGCAGGTACCTTAGGAATGAGCATCTGCAGAACCTGTCTCACTAGAAACAAGATGGAAGATTCCTCTTGATACACAGCAGCCAGATTCCAGTGCACTCAGATGTGGGAAAGTTAGACTGAGCAGTTGAGCCTCACCATTAAAGCTCCAAAACTACATAAGCACTGAAGCAAGTCCGTGTTCCCCATGTGTTTGCAGTTTGTTTGATTAGGGTCTAGATGAACTTTTAGAAGAAATAAGACGGTAGGATATTTTTCAAATTTTGTTTTATATATCCATGATTATAAAGTTGAAAAATTCAGGGAACTATTACCTGTACCATAGTCATTCAGGGACTTCTTATCCTGGTTTGTTTTTTAGTCAGTTTGACACAAGCTAGACATTTGGGAAGAGGGACTGTCCGTTGAGAAAATGTCCCCACCAGATTGGCTGTGGGCCAGCCCATGGGACATTTTCATGTTTTATGACTGTGGAATGGCCCAGCCCACTGGGTGCGATGACCTACGCCGGTGATCCTGGATGGTAAACCAACCATGAGGCTAACACACCACGAGGAACAGGCCACTCCTCCATGGCCTCTGCTTTAGTTCCTGCTTCTGTGTTCCAGCTCTGACTTCCCTGACGACAGACTGTTACCTATAAGTATGAAATGAAATTAACCCTTCCACCCCCAAGTGGCTTTTTGTTATGGTAAGTACCATGGCAATAGAAACCCTGCCTAAGATCCTTCTCAATCATTCCACATGATTAGTGGAGGTTTCAGGAAAAAACCTTTAAAATAACTGCTACATGGCCATCATATATGGGGACACCCCTGAAGGACGCTGTGTCCCCTATGGAAATGTTTGTATTTCCCTGTTTATTCCCTCTCTATTCATAGCAACAAGAAGAAATAGACTCAGCGTAGACATCTGTTGACAGATGAATAATGAAGAAGTGAAGTGTGTGTGTGTGTGTGTGTGTGTGTGTGTGTGTGTGTGTGTCTGTCCACGCGCGCAACAGACTTTTATTCAGCCATAAAGAAAAGAAAAGCTTGCAGGATAAATAGATTGGTCTGGAAATTATTATAAGAAGCAGAGTAACTCAGACTGAGAAAGGAAAGGGCCACATCTTCCTGTCATGTACTCATCCCCACAGTTAATATCTGATATGTCTTTGTGTGGCTGGGACTGTGGGGATAGGCCGTAAAGCCAGAACGGGGGCCACAGGAAGGGGATAAAAAAGTTGGGAGGAAGGTAGGTAGGCAACATGGGGGCAGCCAAGGGTGAAAGGTCACAGGAGGATCAATTCACTCAATTCATGGTGAAGCCTGTGAATTTGTATGCTAATACCAAAGTAATAAAAGTGCAATGGCATCCTTAAAATGTGCATTTCACATACCCAGCAGAAAGCCCCTTGGCAAAAACAGGATAGTTACTGCACAAAGCTGCATAGGAACGGAGAGACGCCGCCATGGCACAGAGGCTTCCATAGGACATGGAGAGAAGCCACCATGGCACAGGGACTTCCATAGAACACGGAGAGACGCCGCCATGGCACAGGGGCTTCCATAGGACATGGAGAGAAGCTGCCATGACACAGAGGCTTCCATAGGACACAGGAGAGAAGCCGCCATGGCACAGAGGCTTCCGTAGGACATGGAGAGAAGCCGCCATGACACAGAGGCTTCCATAGAACACGGAGAGACGCCGCCATGGCACAGAGGCTTCCACAGGGCACTGGTCAGAAGCTCTCATGACACAGAGGCTTCCATAGGACACAGAGAGAAGCTGTCATGGCACAGAGGTCCCCATAGGACACGTGACAAGAAGCTGTCATGACACAGAGGTCCCCTTAGAACACGTGATGAGAAGCTGTGATAGTACAGAGGTCCCCATAGGACACGTAACGAGAAGCTGTCATACCTCACCTGAGCAGCCTAAGGCACTTACTGAGTTTACAACAGATTTAAAAGGAAAGAGACACAGTCTAACCCACTACTGGAGTCATGA
The DNA here is from genome assembly GCF_011064425.1 of Rattus rattus. Taxonomy (NCBI): domain Eukaryota; kingdom Metazoa; phylum Chordata; class Mammalia; order Rodentia; family Muridae; genus Rattus; species Rattus rattus. The sequence goes on from NC_046159.1 coordinate 5,303,913, forward strand.
AGCTTAAAGCCCAGTTGTCAGAGCCTGGTTCTCCTTGAAGTCACCAGGGGACACTGAAGCCATAGTCCCTGTCTCTGGTGACAGCTTTCAGTGTTTGCCATGTGTCCTCTCCCCCAGTCTCTCACAGCCCCTCTGTGTTGTGTCTTGGTGTCTCTTACAGAGGCATGGTGGTTGCATTTAGGACCCACACTTATCCTGTGTGAACCCATCTTAGGACAGGTAAAGACCTTTTTCCTAAATAAGGACATATTCGCAGCTTTCGAGGCTTGGGCTCATGGAGCGAGTTTAAGCTCAGTGAGTTTCCTTACTCCCCAAATGCTAATTCTTGACTTTTATCTGCCACCTAATGAGGGGCATCAGTTTTGTTTTAAATGGAGCTCTGGTCGAGCTTTAGGTTTCTCTGGAAGGCTTTTTTCCTTGTTATGTTATTTTTGTTTTTGAGGCAGAGTCTTGTAGCCCCGCAGGCTTCAGACTCATTACAAGATGAAGGCATCGTGGAGTTCCTGATGCTCCTGCTTCAACCTCTCCGTACTGGGTTGGCAGGCGTGTGGCACACTCGTGTGTCTTTGTGATTCAGGCTAACACAGTCAAGCGAGCACCCATGATTCCACCTCCAAACCACCCGAAAAGGGAAGGAAGGCCTCTCTGCCTGTGCTTATCTCTGAGGATAATATACTCTGAGTTTTGCTGTTTTGTGCTTTCTGAAAAAGTTAAGACTCTGTCTGGTCTCTTTCTTTTAAATGTTGCTATTGTTCCACACGTCTACGGATTAATCCTCTTTTCAGATGACCGTGTGCGATGGATTAGTTTACTGTAAGGCTGCAGTCAGATAGTGCGACTCGGCGTGGAGACAAGCGAGGCCAGGAGAGCAATGGGCACTGGAGAACTGTTAAGTCGGGTGCCTGGGCATGAGCAGAGAGGTCACAGGTCACCTTGCAGAGAGCAGTCTGCAGCCTAAGCAGCTGCTACAAACTCGGGTTCTGCGTCTTTGTTAGGATTTCTGTTGCTGTGGCTAAAAATATACATAGTGAAGGCAGGTTGGGGAGGATTTCAGCTTAGACCTCACCAAGGCCATTACTGAGGGGAGTGAGGCTAAGAACCTGGCACAGGAACTGATGTAGAGTTTGTAGACGAGTGCTGCTTGCTGGCTTGCTCGTCCTGGCTTGCTCAGCCTGCTCTCTTACAGAGCCCAGGACCACCTGCACACAGGTAGCCCCACCCACAGTGATCTGGGCCCTCCCACATCAATCATCAAGCAAGGAAACCCACCATAGGCCTGTGTAGAGCACTAGAATATCTAATGAATGCATTGCACTGTAAATGTTCAGTGGGAACTATGCAGCTGCTTAAAAGAACAGGGTAGGGACATGGTCCTCGTGCTAGGGACTGGTGCCCTGGGACACTCACTATGGAAAGCAGTTTGGTCACACCTGTTACAACCTGAGCAGTTTACGTACCACAGAAATTCCACATGCTGCATCTGTCCAGGACAGTTATGAGCATCTTCTTGTCTCAATGGTAGACACTTGGATGTTAAATTTTCCTTATTGCTTCAGAGACAACAAAGAAGGGGGTGAGGGGAGCCCTGCATATATTAAAACGGCCTTGTAGCATCCCATCTTGTGGGTGAGGCTGTACCTCCTGTTACTCTCGGAATTCACTATACATCAGCCATTCCTGGAAGATGCTGTGGCCCTTAGTGGGTTTATGCACCAATCAATCAGTTTAGTCAACCTCATAAAACTTGTCTAGTGCCTGACAAGCCCAGACCTATTTCCAGAAGCGAAGGACAGTCATTCTCGAGGTACGCAGTATCTGCTCACCTGAGACCAAGGGTTGTCCGTGTGTGCAGCAAGTGTTTGTTTTTCTGTCTATCCAGAGGCATCACATGACAAAGGAAGAAAAAGCATGGCTGAGGGAGGAAGACCAGTAGGGCCTCTGCTGCACATTCATGGAAATTTCAGAGCTGAAGAGTCCCGTCCAGCCCAGTCCTGTTACACAGCTATTTTCTTAGATTCCATCCTTTGTCATTTGATACTTGGATACTATGAAGGTTTTGTATCCTGGTTAATGATCCTGAATTTCCGTGGATTATCGAAGTGCAGTTTAATAGAGAATTCCCACTTGGATGCAGAGGTGCTTATAGGAAGGATGTAAGACAGGTTTATAGTATAAAATAGAACCCCACAGCGCTCTCATTGTGGGCCCTGGCTTCTTTCTCACTGTTAGCATATTTCTTCCTGTACCATTAGCAACATTATCTTCATCATCCAGAACATTCTCAGCAGATAACCCCAATAACTATCTTTGCCGAACCTCATTTTCATCACTGTAGCCCTAATTTAAAATCCCTTAGCAGGGAGAATAGATCATACTGGTTTCAATATTATTGAATATTGTTTTAAAGATTGATTTTATTGTTACTTACGTTTGCGTCTGTGTGGTAGAGGCATGTGCGTGGCAGCACTTTCAGAGTCCAGGGAGGGCAGGGCATCAGGTCCCCTGGAACTGGAGTTAAGGTAGCTGTAAGCATATATGTGGGTACTGGGGACCAAACTCTAGTTTTCTGCAAAGGCAGCACCGCTCCTAACCCTGAACAACAACGTGCCCCTCCCCCCAGATATTTTACCAAGTCCTCTCCACCCCCAGCACTGTGCTGAATTGAAGGGTGATGTCATCGGCCAAGCTTTGTGTTCTGTGCCTCTATGGTCTGTTTAAGAACCATCATGTTTGTACTCAGTTTGTACTCAAACCATTCCGATATTGTACTTATGACTTCTCCAGTAACTGCAGACCACAGTCAGCTATGAGAGTACTGTGTCAAGCTGGATAACAGGTGAACAACCTTGAGTATCCTGGCAGATGGTTGGAAATCCCACTGGGCTTCAAGTCCTTTCTCCCCAAAAGCTCCTGGTGTTTTGCATTGGCTTCATATTGGAATTCTCCCAACTGACGCTTCTCTCTCTCTCTCTCTCTCTCTCTCTCTCTCTCTCTCTGAACAATCTACAGCTCGATCAAGTCACCCGCCAGCGTAGCCTGTCCAGCCTGGAGCTGTTCCTGTCCTGCGCCCAGAAGCAGCTGAGTGCGTTGATAGCTACGGAGCCTGTTGACATTGAATAGAGACACAGCCGATGCGTCCTGGTCGTTAAGCCTGCCCACTCTGAAGCTGTTCGTCTCCTGGGCCCAGAAGCAGCTGAGTGCTCTAATGGCCATAGATCCTGGTGGCATTGAATAAAGGGCACGTGATGGGCTGCCTTGCCCTGGGCCTTTGCGTCAGTCACTAGACTTCTAAGTTAGATGCTGTGACTTAGACAAATGCTCTTGTTTCCCGTTTACACCTGGAAAGCGGTTTCCAGTCCCAGGACGAGGCAGAGCAGTATCCAGAAGACCCATCATCAGATCTAACTTACTCTCCGCTGTTTTATCATGAGTAGTGATGGAAGAGTGTCTGTGACCAAAGTCATGGAAAAGTGGTGTGTTATCCGAAGTTCACCGGGTAAACCGTACAGCTTCAGGTGACCTGATGACATTGTATTGGTAAAGGTTTACCTTGTGACCACCTCAAGGTGATGTGCAGGGAGCAACCACTGTGCAACCATGCATTTACTTGATTCTAAGTAGTGAGAGCAGAAACATTGGCTCGGCCATTGTTCTGACTAACCTGTCCTCTTCCCCACACGTGACCCCACATGTTCCCATAGATTTACCAAAAGTGAACAACACTGGCTGGCCAGGCTTCCGGCAGCTGCCCCGTGTAAACTGGGGTGTGTGGCCCAGGCTTGCTTCCTGCCTTCTTCAAAGGCTCGAGATCATGTTTCATAATCTAATATCTGCAAAGAGCAGCACTCAGACATCTGCACATCTATTTAATCAAATAACAGGCATAAGGGGTGAACCGGGATGGTCATGCCTTGCGAGCAGTGTGCTGCACATCGAGAGCGGTTTGAACCTCCGGGGCACTGTGCTCGGCTCACTTCCTGCTTCTGCTTCCTGGGACTTTGTATTTTTCTGGGATTTCTCGGCATAATAAAAGGAACTCCAAAGGTCGCTCAGTTGTCATGTGTTCTTTCTCTTTAAGATTTCTTCTTTTTTTAAGGCCTGGGGTCCTGATTCAAAATCAAAGCTGTCCACAGGCCCCTGTCTCCTATGTGTTGGGAAAGGCACGTTCCACCATGCTAGGCTACGATTTATTAATTCTTCAGAACCATTGCTTCTTTCTCAAACCATGATTGATTGTGTTTTGTGAACACTTCCCCTTAAATAGTGACAGTGTTTACCGAGAATCTTAGAAACCGAAGTAAAGTTCAGAGTAAGCACGCCATTAGCCTGAATTGCTACATGGGGGGAAAGTGAGAGGAGTTTTGAATGCAGATGGAAGCCAGTAGGTCTGGGCCCAGTATTTAAACTCACTTAATGCTTTCTTTCGAAATTAAATGTCGGGGAACCATCACACGTCATTCAGATTGGCCTTAGGTTAGTATGGGGTATAGGTCACTGTTGCTGAGGTCCAGAGAGAGCAGAGATGCCAGGGGCGTACCTACTTGAGTCAGTCTCACGGACCGGCACAGGAGGCTGTGCCTTTTTCTGGTCGGGGTTCCAGCTTTGTTGTCTGAAAACACTTGGAATAAGTTAGACCTGTCAGTGTATGAAGACTGCAGAACACTAACCAGGTCCCATGCTACTCCACTTGGGGTTACTGCTCTGCCTTTCCCATTGGGGTATCGTAACGATGCCTGGAAGTTCGTGTGTGAAGTCTGACATGGGTCTAGGGGTTCTTCAAGCTGGAATTAGTTCATAGTATTGTGATGCTCAAGGTGTATTTCCAGTTAGATGCGTCATGACTTTTCATTTGGTTATCAGAAGAGCCTCGACCACCTCAGGTTGCAAGCACCAAGAGAATGAAATGGTCAAGCACTTCCTCCTGCAAAGGTAAGAATCCGTCCTAGAGACATGAACCCCATGGACTCTCTTAAAAGGTTGGAAGCCCATCAGTTTCATCTTTCTGACAGATGCAGCTACTTTCAAATTACAAATGTGACACTGCCATCGTCGGGTGGAAAAGATCCCCAAGCCCACGTGAGTGGAACTGCCGATTATTTCACATGGTAGTAACCCTGGATAGGAGGTGGCATGTTGGAGATTATTAAACTAATGGACTGAGTTTCTCATGTGGGATTCAACCTCGGGCCTTTTAACACTGGCTTCTGCGGCCCAGTGCTCCCACCAGGGCAGCCGCACCCCAGGTGCTCACCCTGGCTTAGTATTCTAAGCCGTGTGGGACCTTCATAAGCACCCAGCCTAGCCCACTGGTTTCCTCACTGGTGACAGAAATGGTTTTTAGACTGATACTTTGTATAATGAGTCTTCTTGATGTGACCATCCCTGCACAATGATAAACCCCTGCAAAACCCAGGGTGTCGGCCACAGGCAAACATAAAGCTGTTAAGCCTTCACCTTGATTGAGGGATCCGCAGCTGAAGACCTGACACTGAGACTCCTGGGAACGTTAACTGGTGAGTTGCTGACTGTGCCCTAGAGAGGTTTCTTTCCCAAGGTCAGAAATTATATACAGCCTATGTTCTGAGTCTTGAACTCTACCCTATAACCCAGATGTTCTTGGAGTGTACAGGTCCACTTTCCCCGTAAGCAGCCAGAGCCCGTGTGAATTACTCGCACCAAAGAAACACCAATGAGGGCTGTCCAGAAGAGCCAAGCACACAGTTCCTGGAGACCCAGCAAGGGCAGTGTGTCTCCACATACTGGTCCACACTGGAAGGGGAGCACGCCGACTGTTTGTAAGGAATGTTGAATGCATAACTGAACCAGTCTCTTGTGTGACAAAGCTGAAAAGGTCACAGACCCCTGAGGCGGAGCAGACAGTGTCCTGCTTAGACATTTTGTCAGTGAGAATCAGTGCTGTTTAAAGTCCTGCTCTTAGCTAAGTGCTGACTCATGCCAGAGTTCAGGAGCCGACTTAGCAATTTCCCTGGGGTTGGTATGCTGCAGAGTGCAGAGTCAGGTGTCCATAATTATAACTTCTTTCAAATGTTTTAATATAGTTTTACAATTAAACTGGATTAAGTTAGAAAATCCTGTATTTAAACATTAAAAAGAAAAGCACTTTTCTGGGGGAAAAAAAGGATTTTGTATAGTAAGTAAATTCCAAGAAAGGAAGCACATATATGCATGCATATATATATATATATATATATATATATATATATATATATATATATTCTGAGAGGCAATTTTAAAACTGAGGGAAGAAGGGTTGGGTCAAAGCTCTCGTGCCAGTAAACAGCTCTGCTGAGTCCCAAAGATGGTTGACAACACACAGAAAGCCGGTGAGCCAAGCATCCGTAGGCCACTGACCAAACACTGCAGACATCACTAGCCTCTTTGCAACAGTGCCAGCATCACAGGCCCCTTACCTTAGCAACTGGGCCAGCATCACAGGCCCTTTCCCTCAGCAGTACCACCAGTTTCAGGCAGCAAGGAGAAGCAGCTAAAACTACCAGACATTGAAAGCCAGCCATCTAAAACTATATCTCATTTTAAACAGATGTTTCACACCTTTGGCCACTAACAAAAGCCTATTTGGCCATCAGTCTTTGGGTTTTTAATGTGCACAGGAGGGAAGGTACTCCTTGTTCTCGGGTCATTTCTGCCTGCTTTCTCCCATTGCACTAGATGGTTCTAAACCCAGTAGTCTACCTTCCTTCAGTGCTACTGAATGGTCATGTGGATCATCAGAATAATTAAATGTTATAATTCAGAGTTTGTGTCATCTTCCCCCTGATGAGCGCCTACACGAAGTGTCTGTTCACACGTGTGTGTGTGTGTGTGTGTGTGTGTGTGTGTGTGTGTGTGTGTGTGTGTGTAGGTTTCACAGAGGCAGTTGAGAATATCATATCCACCCCATCACCTTCCTCAACCCCTTGAAACAGGGTCACTGGACCTACAGCCAGGCTGCCAGCCAGCAAGCCCCACCATCACCCCTACCTCCCAACACTGGAGTTATGAGTGCATTTGAGGACATTCCTTGCTTTTACACGAGCGCCAGAGATTGGAAAACATCCTTAAGCCTGCACACCAAGTGTTCTTATGTACTGACCTCTCTCCCCAGTCCCTGGATCTGTTTTTGTGCTGCATCAGTAAAGCATTTTACAGTGGCTGCTTCTGGTGACCTCAATATATAGTTGACTTAATAACATAACAAATCAATAAGTAAAACAGTCACAAAAATTAATCATCTAATACCTAGCTAATAGATCCTGACTATTGATTAATACGACTTAGCTGAAAATCACTATATAACTTAATCACTAAATGAGGTCCCATAAGAACCTGGAGTCACCCACATACAACAGAATCCAGCCTGTGATAAATGACCAGAGTCTGAGAACTCTAAAGCAAAATGTCTATATCTTACTGTTGTCCAGTGAGTTAATTACTACTCAGATTCACAAGGTTGTCCAGGACAAGGAGCAGGGAAGAATTATGTGGCAACTTCTATATGAAATAATCTTGAGGTGCCCTGGAGTAGCCAGGAAGCATCTCCATTTGAGTGGCTAGGCTCTGTGCCCCATTGGAGTGGGCAAGGAGTTCTGAGGGGCACTGGAAGGAGGTCTTATCTTCCAAGGTAGGATGTTACAGAGCCCAGGAATAGTGGGCTGGCATGAGAAGGGAGGCAGATTGAAACAAAAGGTGTACAAGTGCTTCTAAAAACAGGCTGAACCCAGACAGGAGCTTTTTACAATCTCTCTCTCATCCCAAAAATGTGACACAGACTAGCCTGTATGGAGAAATACACAGAAATCAAGAAGCACACTTACTCTGAAGGTAGGAAAATTTGACTCAGTACTGGCAAACATTCTGTTGTCGGAAGTCTGGAAGCTGACTTAGAAAAAAATAATACAGCCACAGAATGTACAATTCGCTGACTTTAACACAACTCACCGAGACAGATTCTAGAAAATTCTTTGTGGCAAGATATGTATGCGATGAATGTTGAATCTTTGCCCACTTCATTGAGGTATTGTTTTCTAAAACTGATAGTAACTCTGGTCATGGGGACAACACTGACCTTTATAAACCATTTTCCCTGAAGTGTTTTTGGCTGATGCTTATTTCTCATAAATGCCAGAAATATAAATGTTGAAAGTCTATAAAAATGTTGACTACTTTGATACTAAATTAGTAAATTGATGGTTATTAGTGCATTATGTACTCATCTTGTTACTGCTACAGAATGCCTGATGCAAGCAACTTGAGAAGAAAAGGGTTCATTTCGATTCCCAGTTCCAGGGTACAGCCTGTCATGGCGGAGGAATCACAGCTGTGGGGGGTGCGTGGGGCTGCACACAGCATTCCCACAGACATCAGCTGAGAGAGGTGAATTCTAGAGCTTAGATTACTTCTGCTTCAGTCTGGACCCCATCCCCTCCTCCTTCCCCCCCCCACCCAATTAACCAGCAAGCCAAGAGGCTTGTCTCCTAAGTGACTGTTGGTCTTGTCAAGTTGACAGGATTGTCACAGTGATTTAGCCTTTAAAAATCATTATTATGGTAGTACTTTTAGACAAACAGGGTTTGTTGTCTAGTAACTTAGAAAGATAAAATTTAGTATCAACACTTCTTTTTCTTCCCTCTGTTTTCTCATAACACAGAAGAAAGATACATTATAGATTAAGTTAAATCTGACATATGCTACCAGCTACAGAAAATGAGAAAACTCAGTAGATACCATGTCTTGAGATTTTAGGAGATGGTCTACCTGATTCTAAGCTGTCTAGAACAATAGCCTATCCTTGAAGAGTTACGATCACTTTTAAATAAATGAGATTCTTCCAAGGGTTCTACCTGTACGAACCCTGTGCCCTGATGCCAGTTCTCCACAGGAAGAGAATTCAGTCTCAGAAACAGGTTTGCAATCACAAGTACCTTCTCTGTTGTATGTAAAATATAGTCTACAAAGAAGCCAAAAATTTCCTTATCACCCATAATGCAGTGCTATGTGGACTGTAACCCCAAGTTTATGGGCTAGTGACCTCATCCATTTCTTTGGTACTTTTTAAATGACCTACTTAGAGGTTTGTGTGTGTGTGTGTGTGTGTGTGTGTGCATAGTCATGCTTGTGCACAGAAGCTAATGGACATCTCTACCTTGGCTACTTCCATGAGTGGTGAAAGCCTAACTCCTACCATGATTTCACAACAAGGGCTCGAAATCACTGAGCCGTCTGTCCAGCCCCTCACTCACTTCTTAGCCTCTCCATCGTAAGAGGCTGGTGGCTACCAAACCCGTGTCTGTTTGCCCTTTCTTCCTTACTTCTGAATCTTCACTTAGCTGCCTATTTAGTGTATCACCTGAAGCTCATCCTATGAAAACCAGAAACCTTCACCCCTAGAGTTTTAGGACCGAAGTCCTGCCTCCTGGAGCCCTCAGAAGGCAAGGCTCTGCCGTCCATCCCAACGTGCTGATGGAAGAGAGGAGGAAGAGTGAAAAGCAAACAAAAGAGATTTAATATATTTTAGAAAAAGGGATGAGTAAAGATAACCCCAAGTTCACCTTCAAGTATTGACATGAGCTTTAGGCTTAGAACGGATTTTGGGACTTAGGACAGGGGTGTGAAATCAAACAGCAGAAGGCTTGGCTCAGTACTAATTGTGTAAAGGGAGTTGATGGCCTGTGGACTAAGTCACTGCCTTCTCAGCAGGGGTTGGGGGTGGAGGGCAATGAGACCTGCTTCTGGCTGCAGCCTCCACAACAAAGATGATAGTTCCCACCCAGGGGACATACTGTCCCGTGAGGATGGCCTTCTGGAATCCAGGGTGACAGCGGGTTTAACACTGTGTATGTGTGATTTAGCCTTAAATGGGAACGACCTACTAGGCAGACGCTGTTCTTAGTGACTAATAGATGCGCAGAGCTGATGGGAATCTGGCCTGAAAAGGAGGAGCCACAGGAAGGTGGTAGAGAAGGCAGCCTCACCCTGCTTTTATTTCCGTGTGGACCCAAGTAAGGTGCCACTGCTTTTCAGCACAAGCAGGGCCCACATACCTGTGGTATGCCCCTGAGGACTTTTCTAGTACTTAATCTCAGTGGACAGAAAGCCACACTCAATGACACACATGGGTACGTGCTTGTGTGCATGTGTGGGTGCGCACACGTATACACACACACACACACACACACACACACACACACACACACACAGTGTAGCCTGAGGAGCCTACTTCTCCCACCATCTCCTTGCCACCTCTTGCCCAGTGTCTTTGTGTCAGGTATTGGTGGTGCCTTGTCTCTGGGGTGACAGCACGTTGACTAACCATGAATGGGCTACGTTGACAGATGACCAGCAAGAGTCCTACAGATCTCCATTCATTCACTCTGTGGGTGTTCTCTGCGGCTGCTGCGTCCTGTCCACTTTTACTTGGTGTAACTCTTGATCTGCCTCCTTTCTCTTCTCTGAATTCTTCTCCAATGAGAGCTTCTTTCCCTCAAGGCTTCCTGGGATCAGAGTTCGATGTCATGAGTACAGTGAAGACTCTTCAGTCTCTCGTAGATGGCATACTCACTCACAAGTCAATGGTTTCACCTCAAACGGAGAAAGATGGAGCCTCCATCAGGCCCTTCCATGGTGCTCTCTCCTTACCCTTGACCCAATGGTGGCTTGCAGAGCATTATGGATATGGTTGTGGAACATTCAGCTGTGGGTATGTGAGAGCTGAAGTGTGCAAATACGGTCATGTGGGATCTCTTTTAAGTTTCTATCCACCCACATGATGGGATCATACCAGGTGTGTAAATATGGAGCAGCTCCTGCTCTGTCTTGATGAACACTTAAAGTGGAGTTTGTATGAATGGAAAATAAACATCTAATGAATTGTAAGTATTCAAATTGTTCATGCCCTGATCTCTTGGTTTGTGGAAGGGCAGCATTTAAAGTTAAAGAAGCAACCATGTGACTTTTTCGGCACTGACAGAATATTAGTGGTTGGCCAAGTTTTGTTTTTTTTTTTGTTTTTTTTTTTTTTTTTTTTTTTTTTTGGCTTTTTTTTTACTATCGACAGGCTTCTGTTAAACCACATCTGAACCTAGAAGATCACGGAAGACCAGAAGCCCATTGGTTTCTAAGACCTGCTCCTGTCATTGGTTGGACCTATTGGTTATCTGTTGGACCTTTTCAGAGTGAGTCCGTCAGAGTGCTTTACTGCACCACACGCACACATCTAGAACAGATGTTCTAGGACTCTTGGGATGCTCTCTACCCGGGACACTGATCTAGATGCTTCTGGGCTGTGTGCCTCCTGCTGCGGCGGTCTCCACGCCTGAGACCGGGTGTGCTCAGCCTCACCGGATGGAGCTCCATCCATCCTTCCCTCCCTCCTTCCTCTTGCCGAGCTGCTGGATTCCTGTCTGCCATGAAGAGTGGTGACAAAATCTAATCTGAAGTAGACCACAGTCAAACGGAGTCCGATTGAGGACTTGGACTTGAGTCAAACCCAAAGCAGAGGGCAGGGTGGAAATTGGCTGTCTTGTAAACAGCAAAACCACCCAGTGTGTGAACCCTGAAAACATGTTACCAGCGGTGAGCCCCATCTGCTGTATTCCTCAGTTCACCGAGCAGACTCTGCCAGCTGGTTTTGCTGAGTGCGATTTGCAGTGTTATTTTATTGAAGGTTTCTTGACAATTTGAGTGCCGCTCTGAATGTAATATTAAATCCCCTCTGGCTCAGCCAGTTGCAAAGTTGGACATTCTGTCTACACATCAACCCCCAGGTCTGCAGAGGGATCGCAAGCTTTGCCTACCCAGCACATCTCAAACGCACTCATTCTGTCTACACATCACACCCCAGGTCCACAGCGGGAATGCAGGTTTTGCCTACCCAGCACATCCCAAGGGATTTCCGTGCAGGTGGAACTTCGTGATTCCCTGAATACATCCAAGCGAGGTTAACTATGATTACAAACCATTTTACTCAGAGGCTAATATGAAGGTTGGGCTCAATTTCCCACAAATCCATAGGGCTTTTTTTCTCTTGCTCATGACATCTAGCCAATTACAATGGCCAGACCCCTCAGCTTAATCTCACTCCTTTGGGAAGAAACTGGAGATGACAAATGATCTTAGCAATGGGGGTCTGAACTCTTGGTGTCAACTTTATGTGTCAGGTGCAGGTTTGATCATTTGCTTGGGTTTTGTTTTTTGTTTTGTTTTGTTTTGTTTTTTCCCTCTGTTCTTTTTTTTTTAATCCATGTGGTATCTAGTTTATAAGGAGTCCAAAATACAAAGCACTGAAAAGAACCCTCAGAGAATCAACTCAATTCTCAGCCTTTGTGGTGTGTGTGTGTGTGTGCGCGTGCGTGTGCACGTGCACGCATATGTGTATGTATGTGTGTACATGCATGTGTGTAGTGTGTGCATGTATGTGTAATATATGTGATTACATGTATATGCATATCTTGGGTGCTTGTTATTTGTGTGTGTATGTGTTTGTATCTGTATTGTGAGCATATATGTACATGTATTGTATGTATTGTGTATGCATGTCTGTGTGTGTTTGCACTCATGTATATCTATGGGCATGTGTATGTGTTCAGGTGCATGTGGTAACCAGAAGTGGGCTGGAGATGGTGGAGGGGGCAACTGGAGGAGGCAAGAAGAGTGAGGAAGAGATAAAAGAGGAAAAGAAAAATGAAATTGAGATGTGTGGCCATACATAATACAATGTTACATGTGAAAGTGGGATTCACACACATAATACAATGTTACACATGAAAGTGGGATGCACAAACATACAGTGTTACACGTGAAAGTGGTATTTACACACACATAATACAGTGTCACACATGAAAGTGGGATGCACACACAATATGATGTTACATGTGGAAGTGGGATGCACACACACACACACACACACACACACACACAATACAGTGTCGCACATTGCCATGCCCAAGGTCTTTAAAATGTCATATACAAATACATACTTGAGAAGGTGAGGAGAGAGAGGTGGGAACAGATATTGAGATTTTTCTCCCCCTAAATTCCCAAACCCAGACAATGAGCTGGTCTTCTGTATAATTTTTCTCTGCCCAGCTCTGTCCTCACTGGATCCTGGACAGCTAGGGAGAGTTTCAACTGACAGCTTTCTTCTTCTGTAGAATGAGTGGCAGGTTAAAAGGAACTCCCAGGACAGCCCCTGGTTAGTGCACAGGGTGTCAGCAAGCACGTCCTGTGTTCATCATGTGTGAGAAAATATCAAATGTTAGAGCAGCCCTGTGGAGTTAGCGTCTTTTCACTTAGCTTCATAAGCAGGAATTGGGATGTCAGTACCTTCCCGGGAGAGGTGTGTGGTGGCCTGTTAGGTTTTAAGTGAGACGTGGACACACATCCACTCGCCTGTCTCCACAGCTTAGCTTTATAGACACAGAAACTTCCTCAGGCAACAATCCTTTCTGTAAAGCATTCATTTTAAAATGCCAAGGTTTCCAGATCTCTAGATTACTTTTGGAACTGCCACTTACTCCATCAGAGGTTTGGGAGTATGGCTGGGGTCCCTGCAGCAGAATTTCCTGGGTGCTACACATTCCCTGGGTTTGACCTCAGCCTCCCAACCACTCCCTTCCAATGACTTCTGAACATCCATGTCTAACTCACTCTTTTCAGACTCTGACACGGAGTGAGGACCGAGCACGTCTCCTGGGACACGCGTTTAAACATTATTTCCAAACAGCACAGGGAGTGCGTCTAAGCCATCATCACAAAGGTGATTTGGACTCTGCTGAAAGAACACATCAAGTCAAGAAGACATTGACCTCATCATCATGTTAAGAGAGAACTAAGGTTAGCTGTAGCAGAAGCCAGACAGAGCGACAGAGACAGAGAGACAGAGAGGTGGTGCGTTAGAAGCTTCAGTCCGCCATGTGACTGGGAGAAGCACTGGACGTGCTTATACAGATGGGCTGATCTTGGGGTGATCCTATGAGGAAGGAGAGTCGGTAAGGGCAAAGGTGAAAGGACAAAGGTGCAGCCAGCAGGTCACTGAGGGGTAGGTTTTCATCCTTACCTCAGAGGTTGACTTTAAGCATTAGTGGCTGTGTTTCAGAACTATGGAAATCGGATTGCGTGTGCTTTTGCCACAGCAAGGAAATGCTCAGAAGCCAGAGTGACAGATGTGTTAGTCGACTGGACTTGATCATTCCGCAGTGTGAACACACGTGAAATACCACATCATGTCACATAAATGCACACGACTGTTATTTTGTTGATTCAAAGTATTACTTATTTTTAAAAATATGAAATTAAAGGGAAAAAATCAGCCAAATAAAGTTTTGTGTTGGTTTGGGTTGGGTTGGCTTGGTTTGGTTTGGTTTGGTTTGGTTAAAAAATTAAGACACGATGTGGAAAGAGCACTTTAGGAACAGGTTAAATCAAGACGTATCGATTGAGGAAGGGGTTTGTACTGAAGAAACAGGTGTTCTGAGCAACCCAGAGGGGCTTTCAGACAGTCAGAGGTGTGGAGGACAGGACAGTATTTGAAAACAACCTTTGCACACAGCCCTTTAATCAGAAGTTAAGTAATGAATCCTGTTTTACAGTAAAAAAAACTGAGTCACATGTGTTCCCTGAATCGCCAAAGGCCAATGGATTAGTCAATGGCAGAACTGGCCATGTTCTAGTGACCCCCAAACCAGTGTTTTATCCACCTAATTACCCTGCCTTCTAGTTTGTTTCCAGCTTCCTAGCTACTTATCAGTCCCTCTAAGGGTCCATTTCTCCCTCTCTCCCAGTTTGAATCAGAGCAGCAGGGCCTGGTGACCATATCCCATCCAGGTCTCTGTGTTGGTCTTACTGTGTTGTGCTCTTCGGAATAAGCATAAATCGCTTGCTTGGTTTTAAGCAGCGATGTTAGGGTGCTGGGCATTGCTTGTGTCTCCTTCCTCCATGCTTTAAGAAGTCTAATTGCTTTTTTTTTCTTTTCTTTTTTTTTCAGAGGTGGGGACCAAACCCAGGGCCTTGCACTTGCTAGGCAAGCGCTCTACCACTGAGCTAAATCCCCAACCCCGTCTAACTGCTTTTACCCCAGTGAGAATATTCCAGATTGTGTAGTGCTCACAACCTGCATGGCATGAGCAGAGTCGTGGGATCAGGCTGTACACAACAGGCAGCCGAAAGGGATAGAGAACTGTATCCCTTGCCAAGCCATTTGGAGGCAGTTTACAGGCAAAACCCAGTGTGGTCTACATAAAAGTCCTAAGTCAGATTCCCATGTGTCATCTGCATGCTCCACAGGTCATTCATAGAAGCAGAAGTTAGGAAAAGGAGGCAGCCTGCAGTCCACTGTGAGTAAGGGGTCATGGAAGATTTGCACTGTGAGTAAGGGGTCATGGAAGATTTGGCCATTCATTGGTGCCAATGTGGTTCTACAGAAACTACACAGATGTGGGTGAAAGGTTTCTTCTATGATGCGCAAGAAAACAGGCAAATGTTTGTGGCTCTGGAGATGGCTTAGTAAAATGCTTACCAGGAAAGCCTGAAGGCCTGAGTTTAGATTCCCAGTCCCTGTGTGAAGAAGCCCAGAGCAGCATCGTGTGCCTATAAATTACAGCACTAGTGGAAAAGAGACAGGAAGATCTCTGGAGCTCACTGACTGGCCTTGAAAACTTAGGTGGACAGCAGTAGAGGAAGGCACCTGACACCAACCTCTGCCTTACACACACATACACACATGTTCATGCACACACACACACACACACACGTTACCAACATGCTCACACATGCTCACATGCTAACATGCTCACACACACATGTTCAAACACACACATGCTAGCACACATGTACTCTCACACACATGCTCACATATGTTCACACACATGCTAACATGCTCACACACATGCTTGCACACACACACATACACACCGAGGCAGGGGGCAGGCAGAGAGACAGACCAGGAGAGAGAGAAACAGATGAATACCCAGCAAGCATGGTACATGTATGGCCAGCGATCTCTAAACACCAAGGGAAGCTGGTTCCTGGGCTTGTCTGAGCTCCAAACCTTTCCTTTCTGGGTTATATATATCTCCCTTCCTTTCCACATCCTTCGTAGTCAACAGCTTGTGTCAGTGTTCTCTCTCTGCTGGGGCTATAACTCATCCTAAGCTCTCAGCCATATAAGGTTGCTGCTCTCTTTTCAGAAAGTTCTAGAACTGCCTTTGGATATCTTCCCCCTGAATTGACCTAATTAAGCTCCTTAGACAGATGTTGCCTTTCCCACTAGTCTCTGGGTCCACAGACATTCCTGGTTAAGTACTAGCGGCAGGCTGGGGGACATGGAGTTCCCTCCTGTGGACCAGTATGTGAAAGATACACAGTCCAGTTAAGAGACTAAGAAGCCAAGGTGCTAATCCTGCATAGACAAACGTGCCACAGTGACCCATAAATAACACCAATGGTTCTGCCAGTTTGGGGCAAGGTTTGAAAGAGCTGTGTTTGAAAACTTGAAGTCATCGTCACTTAACTGCTGAGAGGATACATCTTCCCATCCCTGCTCTGGCTTTTCAAATGGAATGAGCAGGCCTTGCTCCTTTGCCACCAGAAGGCAGTTAGGCTAATTTCTAGGGTGGCTAATTTTCGAGGAATATGATTGACATTACTAACCATCCTTCCTTTGGGAGGGAGTTGCACCTGTGGGGGCAGATTCTCCCCAAGGGAAGGCAGCCCTCATGCTACCCTGTTCTACAGCAGGAGGTTCAGCTACCCCTCACCCCAAGCTACATCTCCCAACTCACTCTTGGGCCACCTTTTGCTCTGCTTCCTCCTGTTGGCTTTTCCTCAAAGTGTTAATCACAGGGAATCGAGGTAGCATTTAAAAGGCCCTGTCCCCCCACAGAGTCCCACAACCGTGAACACTCCTAATAGAGGACACTGGGCTGTACAGCGAGGGTGAAAACCACACAAGAAGTATCGATTGTTTTGCAGAGAGGAAGGAAAAGTAGGAGAATGGTCCTTCCTCCGAGGAGCTTGTCACACAGCAGATGACAGAGAGCAGACAGACCGCGGTGCCGACATGGGAACTACGGAACACCAGGGGAAGATGCTGGCTGGGGAGCCTCAGGGGGAGTAAGGTTTCAGCTGAGGAAAGGGTGGTTTGTGCATTCCACAAAGGGCAGTGTCTTATTAATGGAAAAGTAAGCACATGGGCTTCTTCTGTTGCAAGTAAGTGTTGGTAATTACATCCTGTGTGTAACTCAAACTATCATTAAACCAAAAACTGTGGAGCCTACTCAAGCTGCCCAGCGACGGTCAGGAGCTTGCAACCTCAGCTGTGCCCTCTCTCTACCCAGACGGCACCACCAGAATGATGCTCCTAGTGGGCCCAGAGAAACCCTGCCAGCCCAAACATGATAATTAACAGGAAAAGAATCTCCTGGAAGCTGATACAAAGTTACTCTGTTGTAACCTCCAGCAGCAGGCATGCTAGACAGAGAACTGTGAGAAGAAAGACATTCAGGTCAGTAAGGGGAGTCAGCCTCAGCACCGGAACAGACTTGGTAGGAGCATGTAGATGGCCTTAGCCCTGGGACTTCGTTATAATAATTTACTTTGTTTTATCTTATTGTTGCATGTCTTGCGTGGGGAGGAAGTACCTGTATGTCCAGGGACTAGAGGTCAACCACAGATGTTGTTCCTCGAGACTATCCACCTTGCCTTTTGAGACAGGGCCTCCCACTGGCATGGAGCCCTCAGTCGGCTAGGCTGCCTGGCCAACCCGTCCCATGGATCCTCCTGCCTCTGCCCACAGAGGACTGGGATTATGAGAGTGCTACCACATCTGGGCTGTGGTTTTTTGTTTGTTTGTTTGTTTGTTTAATGTTGGTTCTACAGATCAAACTCAGGTCCTCCTGCTGGTGCTGCAAACATTTTACCAACAGAGCCATCTCCTTGACCCTGCAGCTTCACCTTAACACCTCTAGTTCATGTTAGTAAATAACAGTAGCTTTGTTTCTGACCTTACAATGCTATAACAACACCATATGCTGGACCCCGGTGATCAGCTCTGAGCCATGCTGAGCCAACATCATGCTTCAGCTCCAGGCCCCTTGTGAAACTGTGAGGTACCCTCTGCAGCTGGCAAGAGAGTGCTCTGTGGTCCTCCAGCACAGACTAATGAACACTAACACAATCCTCACAGTTGAAATGCCACAGGCCCCTCATGTGTCTTGTCATTCAAGTCTCCGATTCCAGCTAATGCTTCCCAGACACTTTTGGAAGGCTAACTGCTGGGGAAGCACATCTGGGAGAGCCTCTGAGAGCACATCTGGCACTCTCTTCCACATCTTTCCCCTTCCCTTTTCAAAGATCTTAGGACCCGGAGTTAGGACACCTGGCTTCTAAACCTGGGGCCTTTTGCAATAATGTAGTGTTTCATTCAATGATTTATCCACTTCACCACACAGATGTGTGGACACAGCAGGGGGTTAACCTTGACCTGCTGAGCTCTGGCTCAGATAACTAGATGATGATGGAGGAGTTCCCACCTTCAGCTAAACCACATGCATTAATTACGTAGACAGTTTGCAGCTAAAGTAGTTGTAGCACATGACATTCGGAAGACAGAAAGCCCTGCTTTTCTCGGTCCCTGGGGTGTTTTTTCTTTTAAGAATGCCAGCACATTTTAACTTCATGACATTGCACATAAATATCCAAATTTTCAGATCCTCTTAAAAATACTTTTTAAATCCACTGCCCTGGTATCGACATTAATTAGCTAACTTGGACTCATCACAGGATTGTCCCTGGTGCAGGTCCCTTGTTGAGCTGGGTACTCTGTCATGAGTATGTTGTTGACTGTGTATCCATCTGTGTGCAGGTCCATGTGTGTGTGCATGTGTGTGGAGACCAGAGGTCACGGTCGCCTGTCTCCCATCTCCCCATCACACTCTACCTTAATTCGTGTTACAAGGTATTACACTGATCCTCAGATACGTGCATGTGGCTGTGTTGGCTGGCCAGAACGGCTCAGGAATCCTCTTCTCTCTGCTTCTCCAGCACTGGGATCGAAGGGGTGTGCTACCATGCTCCCCTTTCCACAGATGCTAGGGCTTGGACTCAGATCCTCATGGTTGCACAGCGGGCACTTTAGCACTGGTTGATCTCCACCCCTACCCCACCCCCACTGCACCTCCTGACCTATGTATATTAGAGTGTCTGGCTGTATTCTTAACTCACACTCTCGAGACACCAGTAGAACCTTACTGCCTATTGACACTACAAGCTGTAGCATTGCTAAATGTCCCCTGCAGACGGTGAGAAATCACGCAAGGCTTAGGACTGTCCCGGAAGACACCTGAATAGTGGGACCTGCATGTCACTGAGCCTTGGAGCTGGGAAGAAAGCTGTCTGTCCTGTCGTCTTTCTTCACAGGAGGCTACTGCAGCCTTGTCTAGGCCCACAGCTTGGATAAATAGTCACTGGCCTGGGTTTGAGGCCACATCCTCAAGCCTTGCACAGTACACTTTTTACCCAGCCTGCTGTCTGTGCAGCCTCCGGCCACCTGTTGGCTCCTCTCCACTCTGCAGCCCGACCACAGCTCTCCTCTCAAGTATGTGAAGTATTTCGTTCTCACTGTGTTCTGAGCCACACAGCAGACCCTCCCTTATAAAGACCATGTTATCGGAGAGGCAGTCCTTCCTTCTTTCCTTGACTAGAAAAGGCTGTTTTAGGAGCATCTGCTGTCTCTCACACTCATAGGACATACCTCTTCCCAGCTGGGTTAAGTCACCTCCCTACAGCGTTCCTGAGTGACATCCCCAGTGCCCTGAACAGAATGCACTCCATACACAAGAGCTTCTTTGAAGTCATTTGTCATATCACAAGCTCTCCAAGAATGCAGTCTTTGCCCAGTAGTCGGGTAGTATCATATATACACCAAGAATGCATTGTATCATCCCCAGACTTATGTTTTTTGATTAAAAAGAAATCGAATAAACAAAAAACTTACCGTGCAGGTGATTTTCAGGAATGCTTCCATTTTATGATATAGATGTCTGAGGCATCAGGGGCTTTATGAGGAGCCCCTAAACTCAAGGGTTACCATTAGCTCTGCCACTATCTCCCCACAAGGCCCTAGAACATCCATAGATCTCTCAACTCAGACCACGGTGAGCCCATGAAGTTCTCTGATGGGTTCTATGCCTTGTAGGATGGCCAATCAGATGTCTCTTCCGTTGAGTCCTCATAGGGAACCCTCCCATGAAATGCAGCAGCTGTAGTGATGGCAACAGAGCACTAACCGCAAAGTTGAGTGTCGTGGAGCTGGGGAGGTGACTCGGTGGGTAAAGTGTCTGCAGTCCAAGTCTGAGGACTGAGTTTGGGTCCCGGTCACCACTCATTTGCACAGGAAGCTGCTACCACTCGCCTAGGTTTAATGCCTGGTCTAATGACACAGCTTGGGAGTGGTCGTGTGCAGTCATTCCCGGTCTGCACTCACACTTTGAAATGATAGAAATGACCTCTGTTACTGCTGGTGAAGAAGTCACCAGCGATGAGGTCATCAGTGATGTAGATAACTTGTCTTGTGGAGTGCATCTGCCTGGGGGATCAGAATCCAAGGAATACTTCCAGGGGAGGGAAAGTGGATTTCAGCCCCTGGATCAACAAATGCTTATCCTGAGAACAGTGGGAATATAAGCTTATATCCCCTAACTGCAAATACGGATCCCACAGCAGAGCACTGTGGGAATGGCAGACAGCTGAGTATGCCCTGTGGTGAAGCTATTCCATTCCTGTCAATCACACTGAAGACATGAAAATGGAACCCAGGCCCCCATTGCTGGGGATTGGCTGGAGAGCACTTAGTGGTACTGTTAGGAAGGTAAGTCCTGTGCTCCGTGAGGGCCCATTGCATCCCTACGAGAGAGGCTCCCTTTCGCCTCTTGCCAATGCATTGACACTTAAGTGGTGCTAGCTAATGAGACAGAAGTCATGCCCATATAAGAAGGTCCCTCTATTTCTCTCTGGCCTAAGCACTGGAGGGAAGGCTCAGAGTTGGGAACTGTCAACCCACCATTGAGGTAAGACCTGCAGATGGATGAGAATCAGCACGGGAAGTCCTCGCACTGGAGCCACCCTCTTAACTGTACAGGGCTTGGACACAGTGTGCGTCAGGAGGTCTCCCCCTGTAGCCTGGTGCAAATCAAAAGAAATAACCTGCCTTAGGGCAGGGCCTCAGCATCTCGGCTATGACGTTCTTGTCTAGATTTCCCCTGTCATCTGGGATTGCCAGTGCAGTCTTGGGGCTTTTTAAAACTTGGGAGGAATGCCCAGCCGGAACATCTGCCTGGTTCAGCTTCCCTGTCAGTAAGTACACAGGGTTGACTGCAGCTTCATGCAGCTCCTTCCTCAGTCCCCAGCCACACCAAAGCTCTGACGCATCTGGGAAATTAGGATAACCTGCATCATAGATTAATAAACCTTCAAAATTATCAGCTTTGCTTCATAGTAAATTTAATACTAGTATTTAGGGCTTATGTTTGGAATGTTGTATATAGAGAGCAAAGTTATTTGCTACAAAGTATATCCCCAGGTATTTGTTCCTCCTCTTAAATGCCTGAGCTGATGCATGCTCATGAGCTGTGGGCCGTGACCCCTCATGCCATCTTGCTATACTTCCTTTTCAGGCAACCGAGGGGCTTTTATGAGCTCTATGAGAGAGGCGGGGCAAGTTTCTCTCAAGGTTCCCTCGCACATCCCCCTGCCTCGCCACAAAAAGTAAGAGGGCCCTCGCTTTACTGTGGTCTCGGCATTCCAGTGCCACTTAGAAATTTCTGGATGAGCCTCAACCCTAATTGATGCCACAACTTCATCTCTAAAGTTGTTCGAGAGTTAGGCAGGTCATATTATAAACAGGGGGAAGGCAGGCAGATGGGTGTCTTTTCTTGTAACTCGTGCATACCATTTTTTTCTCCATCTTTATTAAATTGGATGTTTCTTATTTACATTTCAATTGTTATTACCTTTCCCGGTTTCCAGGCCAACATCCCCCTAACCCCTCCCCCTCACCTTCTATATGGGTGTTCCCCTCTCCCCTCCCCCCATCACCGCCCCCCCCAACAATTCCATTCACTGGGGGTTCAGTCTTGGCAGGACCAAGGGCTTCTTCTTCCACTGGTGCTCTTACTAGGCTATTCATTGCTACCTATGAGGTTGGAGCCCAGGGTCACTCCGTGTATAGTCTTTGGGTAGTGGCTTAGTCCCTGGAAGCTCTGGTTGGTTGGCATTGTTTCTCATATGAGGTCTTGAGCCCCTTTAAGCTCTTCCAGTCCTTTCTCTGGTTCCTTCAACGGGGGTCCCGTTCTCAGTTCAGTGGATTGCTGCTGGCATTCGCCTATGTATTTACCGTATTCTGGCTGTGTCTCTCAGGAGAGATCTACATCTGGTTCCTGTCAGCCTGCACTTCTTTGCTTCATCCATCTTTATCTAGTTTGGTGGCTGTATTGGGCCACATGTAGGGCAGGCTCTGAATGGAATCTCACTGGGGCCTAAGTCAATTATGCATTCCATTAACCACGGCATACAGCAGAGGTTCAGGCTCCTGCTTTGTGGGCAGGACTTTACATACCTGTCTCCACCTTTCCCACAGCTCTTCCTGACATGATTCCCCCTCTTTCCTCAAGGACCAAATACTTTACTAAAATATCTAGGTACTCACACATTCACATTTCCCCCAAAGTTTAGTGTGGTAGAGATTCCATCCCTGTGGTATGAATTATCCCATCAATCACTGAACTACTCATCTCTGGTGCAGTCTTTGCTCAGCAATGCTGTGTTAATCTGTTGCTCTGTGATGAGCAGGGATGATGAGGGCTTGGAATGGGGAGGAGGGAGGAGGCTGCCTTTTCTCTGGTTAAGCCAACTGACAGTCATGAGAGGGGTGGATAATCACATAACAAGAAAGCAAGACAAGAAACGTTAAATTAATGACAAACCACCACCGGCTGAGGGCCGGACTTTGATGAAGATGTGACATCTGCCTAGGAAGCTGGTAAGCTATAGAGTGGCCAAGCAACACCGGATTGCAAAGCTACCGAATGCTGTCATGAGATTAATTCAGGGTATGAGAGGAATGGATAATACTGGTGCCCAAAATGGCCTTAGGAAAGTCCAGGGAGCTTTCTGGAAGATGGAGGGTCTAACCGAGATCTGAGTGGCAGTTGTCTGTGCAGGAAAACAAAAGTAGAAACTTCAGAGATGAGTCGGTGAGATTCAAAGCAGCTCCATACATGGCAGCCTGGGGCAGCAGCAATAGCTGTGAAATAAAATCCAAAGCTATGAATAAAAACAGAAGCCAAACAAAGCATTCAGGACAATGAAAGTATCAGGTAGCTATGATGAGAACAAAGAAGACAGAATAATCAAGCTGAGGAAAGTCCACTGTTAGCAGCCCCGATGCATGAGGCTGGCTGGAGAGGAGCAAAGGGTGTCCAACATGCTACACATCCACTGAGGTGCTGGATGCCGACATCACCTCGATCTTCATGCAGATCTGTTGATAATATCACAGCTGAGAAACCCAGTCTGAAAAGGTAGCATAACAGGAGTCATTCAACTCATGGGCAGAAGATCAAGGGTTCAAATTCAGGTCTACTTTCAGATCTTGTGCTCTTCCCATTATCAGCAATGACTACAGAATAAGATGTTACCTGAGAGAGGATGGATTTTAATGGACCCCATGGAAGCCAAATACAGCCAAACTTGGGCTTTCTGAAGTCACCTGGAGGAAGGGTAAATGCTTGTTCAAGACTTTCAGGGAGTGGTGTGTTTGGGGGAAGACATTTGGACAGACTTCCCAAGACACAGAGCATGCAACCCCAAGATCAAAGTCTAGAGAAAGACTAAGATAAACTTTCTATGTAGGAGAAGTTAACTGCAACATGTATAGAAACAACAGAAAAGGGGGAAAAGGTTCCAAAGTGAGGATGTCAGGAATCCTTGGCCTTTGATATTTGTGTCTGGGCCTACCCTTCCTGGGTTCTGCTCAACCGTGATGTCCAGGGAACTGTAGGTGCCTCGAGACACAGCTTCAAAGGAAATAGAGACAAAAATCGTGTGTGTGTGTGTGTGTGTGTGTGTGTGTGTGTTTAGGGAGTGGTTGAGAAGACTTGGAAGGAAAGTATCTAGGAGACATCCTGGTTTTAAAAAGGTGGAGAAGGCCTGTGAAGTAAGGCAGTCTAACACGGGCAGGACTGCTTCACTGCTGGAAACTCCATGTGTTTCTTTAATTCTCCTGGTAAGATGGTGTTGCTACCACCTTCCAACCCTGACTCACATAGGCTCCAGAGGCACATCCAAACAGGAAGAAGAAAAATGTTCAAAATGATGGGGCCAGCAGAGAGCACTGAGATGTGGGAAGGGCATGGCACCCATAAATGGAGTTATCAAGCCTCTGGAGAAACGGCCAAGGATGGTTGTAAACACTCTGCCCACACATCAGAGGTTTCAGGGCCTCTGAAAGGTTGTTAAAGGGCTGGCCACGTAAGGGGTGGATACTCACATGAGGAAAGAGAACTGAAAAGTCTCATCCAAATCTGAGAAGGGCAAGCTAACCTCAGCTGACTCCAGCCTTTCGAAAGGAGCATATTTCCAACAGCTGCTCAAAGATGAAATGGGTGACTTCGGTCAGTAAGAACTTTTCTACCCCTAATGGTATTTAGACAAAGACCACACTGCATTCCAGATTGCTAGCCTGCCTGGTGGTAGTGAATCAGAATCAACGTTCCGTAGAAACAGTGTAATCCCACCAACTCCCCAAACTAAGCATCCAGGTTGAAGTCAAGAGATGAATCATGCTAGCAAACAAGACCTGGGTTTGAAAATTCAAACTGTAAGAGTGGAAGCGAGTCAGAACCTGCAGGTCCAAGGTAAAACCGAATCATTAACACCCAGGGGCAAGACAAAGTTTCCTCTCCCTTCGGGCAACTTCTGGTTCAATTCAAACTTGACGATATGTCAGGCTAATCCGTGGCTAGCTTCCTGGCTTACTCAGTCCAGGCATCCTGAGGTTTCCTTGTAGCTGGTGGGTGAACATACCTGTCTGAATGGACACCTGCCAAGATCAGAGTTCATCCCTTCAGGATTCCTTGGCCCTTGATATTTGTGTCTGGGCCTCGCCTTCCTGTGTTCCTGCTTCACAGTGATGTCCAGGGGACTGCAGGTGCCTCAAGGCACAGCTTCAAAGGAAACGGAAACAAAATTGCGCGTGGAGTGAGTGCTTTAGGAACACAAACCAAAGTCACATCCAGCATCTCTCCTTCCTGTCTGTGTGGCCTGCAGGAGATTAGCCAATCAACCACCCAAAACAATGGCTGCTGTGTGCAGCTTGCTAGGATGTGTTACAAGGTTGTGCCTCAGGGTGGCAATTTAAATGTGGGACATTTAAGAGGCAGGGCCTCATGAGTTCTAGTCAATTGCACCCTGGGAAGGGACTATAGGACCTCAGTCTCCCTCACTTACTTCCTCAGGTACAACCACCCCTCCCCGATGTGCTCCCGACTTCGTCCTGATTCAGGAGGACATGTCTCTCCTCAGATCTTGTGTTGTGCTATTTAGAGTTTTTAAAGCACCTCGATGTAGAAACTAGTGAACCTTTTTTTTTCCCCAGTAACATTAGCAAATGTTCCTTTCTAGTCATAAAAGCTGATGGTCATGAGAAGTTGATGATAGTCCCTCTACAAGGACAGGATGTACAGTAATATCTATAATGCAAATAAAGGTATTGAACTGTGTCTGCTACAGAAGCATTTCTAAGCTTTCTTTCAAAATATTCACAGAACGGGACATACACGCACGGGGAGCCAGAGGCTTAAATTAACTTGCTACTGCACCAAAGCTCAAATTGTTTGTGTAAGCTGTGGATGAACACAACTTGGGCCTATGAAATCCATATTTAAACCATGAATAAAAAAATAAGTTATTCCCCCACATATTCATGGTGCCTGTGAAGGTCAGTCACAGGTCACCAGGAGACTAAGAAGAAACTAAGGCTTTACATAAACCTGAGCTACAGCATAGCCATGGAAGATGACTTTTAGCCTCAAAAGTTGCTGATATTTAAATTAAGAATTCAACGTTCCATTTGTAGCCAGCGTCGGAAGGCAATCTTGATGACTCTTGAACTGTCCTATGTGTGAGTCCCACACAGAGAAAGGCTGACATGAGGCTGGGGCCAAACCTACCTAGATGGCAGTTGGGACCAAGGAGAGGTAACTGTGCAGCCCTATGCATGATTACAGAGCTTCAGATCATATTCTAGCTACCCCTAGCTTTTAAATAATTTTTTTCCACATGGCTATGGTGGCACATGCCTTTAGTTTCCGCCTTTGGGAGGCGGAGACAGATGGATCTCTGAGTTTGAGGCCAGGACAAGTTCTAGGATGACCATGGCTACACAGAAATACCCTATCTCAGAGACACCCCCCTTCCCCTACACACCCACCAATTCCTTTCTCTGAAGAAAGTTGATTTGTGATAGGATTTTGTATAGCCCTCCATTGTCTCGAACTCATACATGGCCAAGGGTGATTTTGAATTCCCATTCTCTTGCCTCCACCTCAAAAGTGGTACAATCACAGGTGTATACTACCACATCCAGCAAGAAACTAGTTTTGGATTAGTGAGAACTGTATATGTAACTTCAAATTAATGAAAAGAACATGGCTGTCCATCCTTTTGTTGACACTTTTTCTCCCCTCCTCGAGGCCAGGCCTGGTGCTGGGTGTGACACAGGTCTGTAAGGCGGCTACACTCTAATTTTCATGAACATAAGATCAAAATACTATGAATCAATCACTGAAGTTCATTGGCTGTCACCTAGGACATAGGACTCAGTGCACCTGGGAGGGGCTACCTACATTAGACTGATTAAGATGGGAAGATCCACCTTAACTGTGAGTAGTCCTTTTCATGGGCTGGGTTCTGACTATATAAAAAGTATCCATATGTATCTCTTAGCTTCCTGGCTCTAGACACAATGTAACCAGCTGCCCTGTCCTCCAGTTGCCATGTTTCCCACTGGGACAGACCTTGAACTTTAAGTCAAAATAAACCTTTCCTTAGGTCATTTTTCTCTATGTATTTTATTATAGCAACAGGAAGTATAACCAGTACACCAAAAGAGAATGTGCCCTATGGAGATAAATGGTGGCAGGGTCATGGTCATGTGTTGCCTGTCCCAGCTCTGCAAGAGTGAGCGCTTGGTGTGATATTCAGTGCATTCTGCATTAGAAGTTCAACAGTTCTGAAGACAACAGAACTTAACATTTCTGACTGGTTCCTTTGAGCTACCACAAGACAAGTGTCATGTCATTCCGGTCACCCTCTCCAGGATACTCAAGGCACTGTGGGAAGGGTGTTACCTGCTACTGCACAACAACCCATGCTAAGAACTTACACAATAGAATCAGCGTACCTATTGAAGAAGGGTGACTCACTGAATTCTCAACAGTAGCTCTTGACTGCCTGAGAACCATCCACAGGCAGATGTGAATTCCGACCCTGGATCTCAGCCACAGCATAGAGAGGGGGACACTTCTTTGGTGTTGCAATGAATAACTAAATATATCTTTCCCGTCAAGCAAAAGATGGAGTCTTGTTCTAGACGGACTGACTTAGGTTTGTGTTTGTCAGGAGGTGGGCTCAGGTGCTTGGGAGAAGCTTCATGAATGATAGCATCGTGAGTCCAGATGGGTGTTGTCATAGCTTGAATTATCTTGCAGTTAGCACAGCATTTAACAAAACAAAACAAAACGAAACAAAAGATGTTCTGTGTTTGTTACACAAACACATTGTTCCAAAAATAATGCCGTGCGCCTCTGTCTTCCAGGGGCTCCCTCTGCTGTCTGTGGAGTCTTTCCTGCCTGTACTTTCCTCCATGCCTACTTCACGGCAGCGCCTGCAAGCCTGGTCCAAAATTCATACCCATTTATGCAGTCTGTAACATTTCTGACAGGGGTCAGGCTGCTGCTACAAAGCAGCATGTCTTAAATTCTTTCCACTGTCTCCCGTGAGTAATCCCATCTACATGGAAGAATAAAAGAGTAAACACATTTGTGTTCCATAATCTAAATGTTTTATTTTGATAATCCAAATGTTTCCAGTGGAATTTTAAACAGTTTTATAGTCCGCTCTCATTAAAAAGTGATATAAAGTAAATGTGTCTTAGCAAGCAATTGTCCATCAAACATTATAATCCTTTTTCAAGTTCCCCTGGTGGATTGTTTTCTGTCTTTCAACAGAATTCTTTCAAATTCAGGCTCAATAATCTTCTTTATATGTTATCCAAGGTTTGGAATACATGAAACTGTCTCCACTTACTTGAACAATGGCCTCTATTATAGTATCTGTTTCTTTAAATCCAAACATTATACCCAGCATTTTAGGAATTCCCTGCCTCAACTATAGTCAATTAAATTGTCTATAAGTTTCTCAGAGATCCAGAAAATGAAAGGAAATCAGAATTCATACTTTGAAATGAGTTCAAAAATGCGGGCCATTTGTCAGTGTTGGTCTCTGTCAAATAGTCCTCATTATCTTCGGGCTGTGCTGCTAACAGACGAGATAATCTGACACAGACCTCTCTGGCAAAGACATTTCCTTCCAAGGAGAATTCAGGCCTCTCTCCACAACTGGGAACCAAATTCTCAAGTTTAAAGGCAGGAAGATAATGCCTCCAGGTGCTACCATGGCTGGGTGTAATGTAAGAACCAGGGCAGACATGAGTACCTGAGTTACTTACAAACATCAAGGGGGTGGTGAGAGCTGATCCAGAAGAAAGGGGAATGGCAGGGGAAGAAAACAAGGGAAAGTGAGGACGGGACTCAGACACCAGCTTCCCCCTCCTGCCTAGCCTGCCTTTGGCATCCAGTGTCAGTGCTGAGATCTTCTTCCCCCTCAATGAACGTTTACCTTCCTACTTCTGGTCCTGACAGTCCGAGGCTCTTGGGTCACTCTGTGCTTCTAACTCCTGACTCAGAAGCCTTGATGGCACGAGGAAGGAAGCAGGGGCTAATTAAAACAATTTGTAGGAAGGGGTGAGAGAATGGTGGTTTCTCTAGGATGAGCATCTCTGAGAAGATATCTCCACACTGTGTGAAGATGAGGTCTGGGACTAACAGGATCCCAGAGAGTTCTGTTGTCTCCCAGCTGCATCTCCCTCGAGGTCAGTCTGCTCCACTGAACCCAGGTTGTGTGTGATTTCTGATGCTGCTGTCTCTCTTTAAAATGGGAGTCTTGGTTGATACCCGAAGGCCAGGCCACTCCATCTTCACTAGACTATGGTGGCAAGAAAAGGGTATTGTCTCCTAAAGACTGACTTGTCCATCCTGGAGCAGACCTCTTAAACTGTGTGTATTGGTGGTCACCCCCAGAGATGTGTGTGCAATGTGGGCTATACATACCTAATACTTAATGAAATAAATCATAAGCCAATTCACCTTAACATTTAAACTAATGTTTCATCACTTCTTTTTTTTTTGAACTTTTTTTTTTTATTAACTTGTGTACATTTGCAAACATCCCCTTCCTCCCCCTTCCTTATGGGTGTTCCCCTCACCCCCAGCCCTCCCCCGACAGTCTATGTCTGTGCAGGACCCAATGGTGCTCTTACTAGGATATTCATTGCTACCCTATGAGGTCAGAGTCCAGGGTCAGTCCATGTATAGTCTTTAGGTAAGTCCCTAAGCTCTGGTTGCTTGGCATTGTTAAGCCATATGGGGTCTCAAGCCCCCTTCAAGCTCTTCACAGTTCTTTTCTCTGATTCCTTCAACAGGGGTCCTATTCTCAGTTCAGTGGTTTGCTGCTGACTAATGTCTCTCAGGTTCGATCTTTGCTCCATGCACTTCTTTGCTTCATCCATCTTGTCTAATTGGTGGCTCTATATGTAAATCAGGCTCTGAATGGGTGTTCCTTCAGTCTCTGTTTTAACAAGACATTTTGATCATCCGTCTTGAGTTTCATTTGTTCTAGGCCACTAGGGTAATTCAAGTTAATAGCCACTTATCAGTGAGTGCATACCATGTATGTCTTTCTGTGATTGTTAGCTCACTCAGAATGATATTTGTTCCAACCATTTGAAGGAATTTCATAAAGTCGTTGGATGAGTAATATTCATTGTGTAGATGTCAATTTTCTGTATTTCTCTGTTGAAGGGCATCTGGGTTCTTTCCAGCTTCTGGCTATTTAAATGATGAACATAGTGGACACGTGTCTTTTATATGTTTCATCACTTCTTAAATGAAATCAAATTGCGGCATGTTAACAAGATGGACACGCTTATGGACGTAATGACTTGAGTCTTGGCTGAATATTTTTGAAGGAAACGGATCATCTTCAAATTTCAGCTGGATGCCTGCATTTAATGATGTATGCCCTTTACTGTTCGGTACAATACAGAGGACAAACGGGAGGAGTATGTTTAATCCATTTAGAACTTTTGTCTTAATACCAAGACAAAATCCATTTAACATCTTTTTTTTTAAAAATGAAACTCAAATCAGCAATCAAAGAGCTGTTTTTCTGAGTCAAACGTACTAACCCAATGCCTTCCAAAGAAAAACTAATTTGCTACTCACAGTCAGAGAGAAGTTAGGGAAATGTCAAGTCTTGGTTTTTCTGCTTTTGCAGGAGCGGAAGTCTTTGCACATGTGGCGAACCCTATGGTTCATGCAGTCATCACCACTAGGAACCGTGGTGTTTCAGGCAGTTTTATTGGCACTGCATGGCGTGATGTGATGACACACAAAATGCAAAGTCATGTGCTCAGCACCTAGGCCGAACTGAAGTCATGTGACACAGCACCTGTCAGCTCTGCTGGAAACACCTCAGATCCCACATATGACTGACTGTGATGTAATTTTGGTCAGCATATCAACCTTTGACCTTGTCAGCTTCTACATGAACTTACATTCAGTGCATCCTACAGTGCTGGGACTCACAGTTCAAAGAGCCGGGTCCTAGTGGAAGTAAGAACAGCCTTCCTCACTGAGACATCCCCCTTCCTGCCCACTCCTCAGAATGACCTCTGTTAATTCTGATGTTAACACCTTACTGGCCAAGCGATAAATCTTGAAATAGTTGATTCCCTGGGATGTGGCTAGGCTATCACGAGTGGTTGGAAGATATACATAGTGGGAAAGTAGGGATTTTGAAAGACTGTGCTTAAAATGCTAACCCTGGGGGAGAGTCAGGAGTGAGGCTCTGGGAGCCTGCACTGGGGTGGGGGGGGAGGGGTGTGCCTAGGGGAAGTAGTGAGTGCAGCCATAGCAGGTGTCCTGTGTCTTACCAGAAGCTGGAGAATGAGTAAGTACAAAATGACAGAGTGTGCTTCATTCCTGGCAGGAGGCTCCATTGGCCCACTGTACTTGAGAATTAGACCCATTTTCTCTTCTCCTAGAATCTTCCCTCACTTTGAACCTCCACCTGTGTTCCACTGTCCTTCCAATGTCAATATTTCTAGCTTCTGTGGCTTTAAAAGCTCCTGCAACTATTTACTCAAACTAAACTTTATGGTAAGGACCAAATGGATGTGTGAGCTCGTCTGCTGCAGCATTTTCACCTGCTGTCTTCCCTACTGGTTTGAACTCCATGACACTGTGGACTTCTGTCCACTCGCCTGCAGTGATATCAGACTTGAAATGAATGCTCACTGGTCATGAAGTTGACGGCCACACAAATTAAAACCCTGCCTCCCTTCTCCCAAGGGATATTACATTTGTTTTACTGGGATTCAACACTGCATCTGAAAGGTAGCAGTACCGAATACTAGAATAAATATACATTTTATTTCATGAAAAGACTTGTTCTGTGTCCTTTAGGAACAAAGATATCTACAAGTTCGGTTTCCCCACATGTTCTTGTGAAGAATGAGACAAATGGGATACCATCTGATATCTGACAGAGGAACTTTGGGTTTTTGTGGTAAAGAGAAGCTACTGATACTTGCTAACTTTTCTTCATGGCTGATTCATTGCTGGGGTTGCACATGAGCACTAGTGTGCCTGGCTACAGAGTATCTCTTTTAAATACATACTGCACGCCTCTCAGTAGTAGAAAAACTCAGTGTTTTCCAACACAGTGATTTTCTCTTGTCCCATACCTTCAATAAGTCTAAGAAGAAAATGTCTTCCCTCATCCCCAAACAACAAATCCTTCCTTTAGCTCTCTGCCTCAGTGATGAGTTTCCCCACCCCAGAAGCTGCAGACTCTCCCCCAGTAGAAACCATCAGGTCATAAGTACTTCGTTGCTTCCTTGGAAATGCCTTCTTGGAAACTAGACTCAGTGGTAAATCCTTATGTTGGAAAGACTCTGGGTTTCACTGCTTGGGAAGCAGAGTTTGTAACACTTTCACAGAGGTCACTGAAGGAGGCCATATGTCCTGGAGAGCATTTATTATGAACTCTCAGAAGCAGGGGTCAACATAGAACCTAGGACTCCCCATCTGAGCTTCATGGTGACAATGAATACCCTTCTCAGGGTCCTCCATGTGTCCTCTGTGCTAGACATTTCTAGTCATTCCCTCAGAGGATAGATTTGGCTTATGTTCAAGCCAGTAGGCACCCAGCATGGCACAGCTCACCTCAGGAATATAGGTTTTCCCTCTGAATTCCCATGCTCTTGAAAACCTCCTCAGTCATTTCTCCTCTTCCCAGCTGTTGGGATTGGAATGTGAAACGTCTTCCACAGGCTTCTGTTTGGAATTCATACATGCCAGCTGATGGAGGGAGACTATAGAACCTCAAGAAGGTGGGGCCTAGCTGCCCATCTGCCCCCAATAAGAAGAGACTCTGCCACAGGCTTCTGCAGACAAGGTAGACTGAAGAGTCCTCTGAAACAGGAGCCAGAATACACTTTCCCTCACATTGCTCTAGTCAGGAATTTTGGTCTCAATGAAGCAGGGCAAATGTAACTAACACACATTGTATGACATTTCCCACCCCATCAAGAGACAAGACAAATGACTTCTCCCAGGAGCAGCTTGGAGAACCTGTGAGTTTATTGAAACTATTTACAGGGGCATCAGTGACTCAGGGATATCTGTGTTACTTGCAGTCTCGCTCCAGCATAAGTGGTGACCCTCAACAGCTACATTCCCTGGGGTTTCTCTATACAACTTCTGAGTCCTTAGACTGGTCAGGAAGTCCATGCTCTCCAGCTGTGTGCATATAACCTTATGGAGGACACCTGTAAGTCCTGTATGTTTCAGGAGTTTCCTGAGTCTTGGGAGTTTTCTTTGTGTCTGAGTCTTTAATAAGTGTTTCATTTAAGTGGAGTGGGGGGTGGGATGTGGGGTGTTGACAAAAGATACTAACTCAAAGATTCTGCAGATGGAAAAACCATCTCTTCTCATACTATAGGTGAGGAATCTGGCCTGTGCCGTGCAACTCTGAGGAATGGTGGTTGGCTTGGACATGTATCCAGGAATAAATCTATCTGTGGTGTATTCACCTCATGGGCTGTTGAACTAAAAGCTGTTCAGGGAAGCAAAAGCAAGCCCACTTGAAATGTATTTGTCTTGTCAAATAATCTTGCTGCAATAGTTACTGGGCATGGAGAGAACATGAAGCTAGAAGGCTATGGTGTCTGGGGCCAGCCCTTAATTCCCTGCTGTGCTGAGTAGCATGTTTTGAGGGGAAGTACCTTATCCTCTCTGTTGTTGTTTGCTCTACGGAACACGGAAAGAGAGGTTAGTGTGGTGGAACGTTAACCAGGTGCCAGGAGTCACTAACTTGAAGCTTTCAGCACCCTACAAGATGATCCCTTTCGTAATTTGACTTCTTAATTTCTTCCTGTCTACTGTTCTGAGTTCCTAGAAACATCCCATTAGCATGTTGGGTGGCACATTGCAATGGACTTATCTCCTTAATCTTACAGCAATTTTGTGAGGGAGGGAGGCCATCTTATCTTACCCATTTGCACAGAGGTTGTGTGACTTACCCAAAGACAGGCATTCATGGTTGGAAATCAAAGGCAGTTAGACTCCAAGCACCGTGCTCTTAAGCCTAAAGCCTCTTGTAAGAGAATCCTCCCCCGCCCCCAACTTGTCAGAAGGGGCGAAACCACCTCTAGTCACATGTTTATGAATCTGAAGTGTTCTAAAGCAGGGCTGAAGCATTGCCTTCCAATGCTTGCATCAAAATAAACAGTACTGATGGACATGACCAACATCTCTGGCTTTCATTTTGTTAGCGGTGGTTTTAATTTTTTTCCCCCTTGGTCCAGGCTTTTATGATGAAGTTTCCATGAGAAAAGAGATCCTGTGGTCATATAAAATAATCAACATGGAGAATGTGGAAAGGTTGCTGGTAAGCCATAGGAGGAAATGAGGAAATCGCTGACAAGATGTTTGTCTCCACACTAACATCTAACAGGCCCGCCTCTGAGCGCTGTTGCGCAATCCACGAGGTGGTGGGAAGTTCCCCCTAGAGGGCGCTGAAGAGATCATTGTGTACTTGCTTTTCCCAAATGTCTTTCTGTAGGTCTGGTTTGCGCTCCCCACTTCTTCGAGGGTTTCTGAACGGTATTTTAAAGGGTCAAGAAAACCTCCCTCTTGTTCGGATAGTGGGCCTGGGTCACCTAGAAGGTGAAGTGTAGCCTCTGTGTAACATAGGCCCCATGGTAAACATCTCTCCAGATAACCACAGAGCCACCGAGAGCATCTAATTAGACCACGAAGTGGTTTGCTAGTACAGAGCCTCACAACCCTTGAAATGAGATGCCAGGCATAGTCTCCACCTTACAAACCTTCTGCTTTGCAGGAGGAAATGCTAACACGAATTCGTCTGACGTCACTTGGGCACACCTTTCTGTGGAGGCAGAGGATGGTGGACTCGTGATGGTGGACTCGATCTTCTACACCTGAAGCCCCATGACATTACAGCCTTTGAGGCTACTTCTCCAAAAAGACCTGCAACAAAACAGTGGATATTAAGTAGTAGAATATGAGAGAGCTGTGTAACACATCAGGATTGTTCTTCAAAGGCACAATGAAACATTCAGTTTTGACCAGGACCCTTAAGTCTTGGTGAGGGTTCAGAAGCCTTTGCATGTCTTCGAGGTTGACATGACTCATTTGAACAAAAGCCCTTTATCAAGGTGACCATGTGGGGTTCACCCAATCAGACAAGAGGACATTCTGTCTTGAAGAAATTTAGATCGGCAGTATTAAGACCTCAGTATTAAGAGATAGGCCTACTTAATGGCTGGTACTGGCTGATGGGACCTAAATTACATGAAAGAATGGCTTTCATGATACTGCTCAATTTAGGGATTTCTTCCATTCCAAAAGTAAGATTAATTACCTCAGAAAATGCTGAGGAATTATCCGGTAATAATAGAGGGATGGTGAGGAGGTCCCTTCTGGGCCAGACATTTCAAGGCAAGGCAGGAAGGTGGGTGACAGAAAGGCTCTGAGATCTGAATTAAGGCAGAAGAATAAAAATCATATTAATGTTTTGAAGAGTTTCATGAGGCAAAACAAGGCTAATTCCTGGCTCTTCAGTGGATGTAAATAACAGACCCTTCCCTTCTTTTTCTTTTTTTGTTTCAGCACCAAGTCCTTGTTGGTGTGCATTGTATGTAGATTCCCCTGTGTCTTGTTCCTCTAATCTCTTGTAACTTGTGCTGGCTTGACTCTGATAAGCAGAGAAATGTGAGTTCTTCATGACATGTGAGGGGCATCATAGGTCAGGCTTCCCCATCCTGCAAAAGGTGTTCATTTCTACCGTTAACTGATCACCAGGGGCCATTGTACTTAGAGTTCCAGAACTGAGTAGGGCTGTCCACACACTTGGACCCTTGTCTTGCACTGTCCCCCACCGCACACACTTGTACACCTAAGAAACAGTTATCAATATCACTAGACACTATCAATATTGACCCAAGAGCTTCTTTATGTGTGTCTGAGATTCTGCAGGAGTTAAGCCAGCGTATGTGGATGCTAAGTTCAAGAGGAACTACTCAGAGATTTATAGTTCAAACCTGATCTGAGGGCAGTAGAGCACTCAGCCATTCATTCATTCATTCATTCATTCATTCATTCAATCAATCATTCATTTATCTTTTTTTGTATTCTTTGAGAGAGAGAGAGAAAGAGAGAATGTGTGTGTGTGTGTGTGTGTGTGTGTGTGTATGTGTGTGTGTTTCCTCAAGCAATATCTATATATTGAGATGGGGGCCTCTCACTGGGACCTGGACCCCTCTGGTTGGGCTGTGCTAACTGCTAAGCCACAGGGATTTACTTTCTCTGTCCCTTTGCAGTGCTGGGGACCACATGTGCACACCCCGACACTCAGCTTTTTTATGTGGGTTCTGGGGATTGAACTTGGGTCTTCATGTTTGAATGACAGGCACTTTGTGTACTGAGCTGTCTCCCTATTCTCATTCATTCATTTCCTCAAGACACCCAGAAGCTAGCTACTGAGTGTCTGGTGCCTGTCAGGCAAGGTGTGCAGGACAAATGCATCCTGGCTCTCCCAAAACCAATAACTTAATAAATACTGAACAAGTAGTTATGGTGAGCTGTGAACACACCTCAGATCCTCCTCAGGCCCCTAGGCTGGAGTTTCATGACCCCTGGACAGAGAGTTTAGGATGTGGTGAAATATTTGATTTTTTTCCTTGCTGAAAGTGACTGGCTTTGGGGGACCAGGAAGAAAGAGAGTTCGATGTTTTCTATTACACCCTGATACTGCAATGTGGGGAATGAACCAGCATCCTCCATATTGTGACTCTCTTCTGGGTCTTTACAGAGGTAAAAACTCACTTATAACCATCCCAGGGTAGACTCAAATGCAGCTTTTTAAGTGTACATGCAGGCTCTCTGGCCCACCATTGGCAGGTACTGCGCATTAAAGGCACGTAATTAATTCAGAAGCCCCTACTTCGTTCTGTTCAGAATGTAACAGCACCACCAACAATTCCATAAAAGCAACTCCTTGCCCTTAAACTTAAGTCTGTGGAGCCATCCTTGGGCCGGCTCACCATGTCGATTGGGCGCATGGGGCCCTGAACTGCCCCTGGAAAAGTGATCTACTCTCTTGTTACTTTAGGACAGTAGATTGTTTTCCCCAATTCATAAATAAAGTCCTTTTTTTCCTATGAAATTTTTTCTGCGTGGTTTCCAGCAAAAATGAACGAATGCACCAGGCAGACAACTGCACTGGCCCTTCTGTGATGTCAGAGAATGCCTGTAATGGAGTCACTTGCCTATTGATGGATGTTTACATAGAGGTAGGGTCTTCTGGGCTCCTCTTCTCCTGATTTTAATGACTATGACCTGAGAAGATGACAGAAGAAAGAGAAAATTGGAACCGTGAAGATCTGTGGACCAAATGCTGCCATCTGGCAGCACACCTCTGAGAGCTTGAATCCATTGCCTCAGACGAGTAGACGTCTGTGCTCTTGGTGTCCAGTATAGACGGACATGCTGTGGAACAAAGCCAGAAGAAAGCTTCCACAGCGTTCACAGGGCAGCATTTTCTCTGGCTCTGCCTTCATTCCATTCTACTGAGGCAGTGCAGAGGCTGGCTGACTCTGGACATCAGGGCTGGCTCCGGGCTTAATGGTGCTCACAGGTTTTCAGTGTCTCTTGGATGCTGCGGTTGTTAGCGTTGAATGTCAACCCGATGGCATTGGGAACTGCAGGAGAGACACGTCGAGGTGTGTCTGTGAGGGTGTTTCTGAAGAGGTCTCTAACTGAGGTGGGAGGAATGTGGGGGACACCCTCACACGTGGTATGGAGCTTGGTGAACAGCAGCCTTTGCCGCTCTCTTCTTCATAGTTATAGACACGTTGCAGACAGCTGCCCTGTGTTCTGTCCCTGGCGCCATAGGTTTCATCCTCAAACCATTACCTAAAAATGCCACTGCCTTCCTACTCTCTTAAGTTATTGTGGTCAGGTTTGCCTTTTCAATTTTATTTTTAGCTGTGTGTGTGTGTGTGTGTGTGTGTGTGTGTCTGTGTGTGTGTGTGTCTGTGTGTGTGTGTGTGTGTGTGTGTCTGTGTGTGTGTGTCTGTGTGTCTGTGTCTGTGTGTGTGTCTGTGTGTCTGTGTGTGTGTTTCTGTGTGTGTGTGTCTGTGTCTGTGTGTGTGTCTGTGTCTGTGTGTGTGTCTGTGTGTCTGTGTGTGTGTATGAGTCTGTGTCTGTGTGTGTGTCTGTGTCTATGTCTGTGTCTGTGTGTGTGTCTGTGTGTCTGTGTGTCTGTGTGTCTGTGTGTCTGTGTTGCATGGGGAGAAGCCAGAAGAGGGCATGGGATTCTCTGGAACTGGAGTTACACAGTTGTGAGCTAAGCAGCGTGGGTGCTGGAAACCAAACTGGGCATGCACAGCCATCTCTCCCACCTGTCACATTTGTTTTCCACAGAAATGGGAAGAGTTACGACTGCAGATGCGCTGCCTGTGCGCTCGGCCTTCTCAGGTACCATGTCCTGGTGCCCTCTTCTGATAACCTCTTATTTCCTAACCATTGGAGGAGCAAAGGAGAAGCAGTCCCAGGAGATTCAGTCCTCCACCTTCCTGCTGGGCAGAAACAGCCAGGCTACCCTGACTCTGCAGGTTTAGATTTAGGCATTAGGTGGGTTAGGATTTGGTAAGCAAGGGTAGATCACATCCAGGAAATGTGAGCGTCAGCGCAAACAAGCAGCAGTGCTCTCCTGAGAACTTCTGGCTACATCTGAACACAGGGCAGATTGGCTTCTGAGAAATACCACACACATCCATGAACTGAACTCTGATGGTTCACTGCTCTCAAAGTCATGTGGTTCCCTCTCCCTTCCCCACAACTCTGTGTGTGCGTGTGTGTGTGTGTGTGTGTGTGTGTGTGTGCGCGCACAGATGTGTGTGTCTGTATGTGCATGCATCTGTGGATGTGTGTGGTGTACACATATGTATGTGTGTGTGCATCTGTGTGTGTGTATGTGTATGGTGTGCACAGATGTGTGTGTCTGTATGTAAGTGCATCTGTGCATGTGTGTGTGTGGTGTGTGCATGCATCTGTGCATGGTATACACAGATGTATGTATGTGTGTGCATCTGTGTGTGCGTGTGTGTGTGTGTGTGTGTGCACAGATGTGTGTGTCTGTATGTGAGTGCATCTGTGGATGTGTGTGGGGTATACATATGTATGTATGTGTGTGCATCTGTGTGTGTATGTGTGTGGTGTGCACAGATGTGTGTGTCTGTATGTGAGTGCATCTGTGCATGTGTGTGTGTGTGGTGTGTGCATGCATCTGTGCATGGTATACACAGATGTATGTATATGTGTGTGGTGTGCACAGATGTGTATGTATGTGTGTGCAGATGTATGTATGTGTGTGCTTGTGTGTGTGTGTGTGCATGTGTGTGTGTGCATTTGTACATTTATGTAGTGTGTGTGCTTGTGGATGGCAGAGCTCAGTCAGAGGCTTCTTCAGCCTCTGCATCTTATTCTTCTGAGTCAGGTTCTCTTGACAAATGTGGAGCTCACCAGCTTGGCACGTGGGTTGGTCAGTGTGCTACAGGGATCCTTAGGTCTCTGCCTTCTGAGCACAGGGAGGACGTATGTGTCACCGGGCACAGCTTCTCATGTTTGTGCTGAAGATCTGAACTCAGGTCTTCTTGCAAGCACAGCAAGGGCTTGACTGATTAAGCCGTTCACCAGTCCCCACTGTGGACCTTCCCTAAGCCTGACTGGAAAATTTAACTTGTCTTGGAAGAATTTTATCTTTTATTGCCCCTCCCTCCCCCCAACTTCTTTGAAACCTCACCTTTTCTTAAGGTCGCTGGAAGGACAGAAGGTCTTCTGATCACAGAGCTGCCACCCACTGATGCGAGGCTCCCTTCAGGTTCTAGTAATAGACTCCTTCCACTATGTGACCCTGTGTATTCACTGGGGGGTTGGGCTTCTTGGAGTTTCCCCCATAAGTGAAGTCAGTTCTCTTGGTAGCCGGGATGAGATGACCAACTAGCCCTGCCAAGTCCTCTAAATGGTCTCAAATGGCAGCTAAGTTTAGTGAGAAAGGACTCAATCCAAATAAGAAGGGCAAAGCTCTGTATCCCACTGCAAGAGCAACCCAGCTTCTCCATGACCCTGTCTGCTATATTCTTATAATGAAGCTGCCCTGTGATCTCGGTGCTGGCTCAGTGCGTTCATTGCTGTGACTGCCCTGTGCTGCCCTGGCCAGCTGGGGCTGTGCTCTCTTTTCCTTGACACATTTCCATACATCTCTCACAGGCCCAGTGAAACGCGTTGTTAAGGGTAGAGCTAATCTATTACAGCCCGCCTGGCTGTAGCATGCCAGGAAGCTTGGCATGGGTTTCTCTCCGTTCTTTTCATGGGGAAGGCTCAGTGCTGCAGGAGACTTCTAGCTCCATCAGGTTAGTGGCCACCGCAGCTGAGGAGAACCACTCTTGACTAAAGGCAAGGACCCCACTGCCTGGACAGTCACCAACATGCACTCAGGGGTCTCACGCACTGGACTCTACAGGGATATGTGTACACATATTTAAATATGTGCACTGTTCCAAAAGGAATTTTCCATATGCTTTTAGAGAATTGCAGGATTGAAGTCCTGTGTGGTATTCTTTCCAGATTCACATCCTCTGACCACCTACTGTCTGCTCATAACTTGGTAGGGGGCTGTGGCAGGGGGCACTGACAACAGAGAGAGGACTAAGAAGATTCTGGGCCAGTGGGGAGAGAAAGAAATGAAAAAGTTCGATCCCTCTGTGGTATACACGAGGAGCCAAAAAGCAAACATAACTGATCGATCTTAAGAGTCCTGTTGACTTAGCTTTGAAGGCTAGGGCCAGGGAAGCAAACACATTTGTCAGCAACTGAGCATCTGGAATGTTCCAGATGAGACATGTACTGTGAAACCACCCCATCGGCAAGAATGATGTAGACTCTGGGAATATACCTCTGCCTACACCCCAGCCTGTTGTCCCCATCCTTCCTCTGCCTATACCCTTGCCCTGACCTCCCTGTCTCCTTCTGCCTACACTTCAGCCTGCTACACCATGGTCCTCCCTCTGGATGCACCCCTGCCCTGTCCTCCCCTGCCTCCCTCTGGCTTGCCTCTCTTCGCTATAATTTTTCTTTTTTCTTTTATCTTTATTAACTTGAGTATTTCTTATTTACATTTCGATTACTATTCCCTTCCGGTTTCCAGGCCAACATCCCCTAATCCTCCCCCCTCCCCTTCTATATGGGCTTCCCCTCCCCATCCTCCCCCCATTAGCACCCTCCCCCCAACAATCACGTTCACTGGGGGTTCAGTCTTGGCAGGACCAAGAGCTTCCCCTTCCACTGGTGCTCTTACGAGGCTGTTCATTGCTATCTATGTGGTTGGAGCCCAGAGTCAGTCCATGTATAGTCTTTGGGTAGTGGCTTAGTCCCTGGAAGATCTGGTTGGTTGGCATTGTTGTTCATATGAGGTCTCGTGCCCCTTCAAGCTCTTCCAGTCCTTTCTCTGATTCCTTCAATGGGGGTCCTGGTCTCAGTTCAGTGGTTTGCTGCTGGCATTTGCCTATGTATTTGCTGTATTCTGGCTGTGTCTCTCAGGAGAGATCTATATCCGGTTCCTGTCAGCCTGCACTTCTTTGCTTCATCCATCTTATCTAGTTTGGTGGCTGTATATGTATGGGCCACATGTGGTGCAGGCTCTGAATGGTTGTTCCTTCTGTCTCTGTTCTAAACTTTGCCTCCCTATTTCCTGCCAAGGGTTTTCTTGTTCCCCTTTTAAAGAAGGAGTGAAGCATTCGCATTTTGGTCATCCGTCTTGAGTTTCATGTGTTCTGTGCATCTAGGGCAATTCAAGCATTTGGGCTAATAGCCACTTATCAATGAGTGCAAACCATGCGTGTATTTCTGTGATTGGGTTACCTCACTCAGGATGTTATTTTCCAGTTCCATCCATTTGCCTATGAATTTCATGAAGTCACTGTTTTTGATAGCTGAGTAATATTCCATTGTGTAGATGTACCACATTTTCTGTATCCATTCCTCTGTTGAAGGGCATCTGGGTTCTTTCCAGCTTCTGGCTACTATAAATAAGGCTGCTATGAACCTAATAGCTTGCTTACCATGCTCTGACTCTGGAGCCGTCCTCTGCTGTGCTGTGATTTCTCTGCCATCTGCTGCCATTGGCAACTCCTGCCTTGGATTGCCTTGGGAGAAGTATTCCGTTCCCTGTTCTTACCTTCTTCCCTCCAATCAAATGTCAATTAAGATGAGCAAATGTAATTCAGGCCTGCTTTAAGGGAGCAACGTCAGCAGAATGGGACACCCATGTCCTTGTTTTGCCAACAAACGTGACCTTAATAGCACAGAGGTGGATATGCACGAGATGCAGAATCCATTAAGGATCTACAGTGCCCAATGTGTGATCCACGTGCAGATCAGCCACATCGCAACAGGCAGCCATACCAGCCCCTCTCCCAAGCCAGCTGACAGAGCCGGTATCTTATTCCTCAGAGAAGAAAGATAAGATGGACCATGCCTCAGTGCCTTGTGTAATGCCATAGATCAGGTTTCTGTCTAGGTTCACATGGTGCACTGATAGGGCCAGTGTAGACGCTGTAGGCGGCTGAATACAAGCACAAAAGGGAGTCTGAGCTAAGGTGATGACTCAGCTTCTCCCTCAGCAGGGAGGAAAGATCGGAGTGTACTCCCAGCCTGTAAGAATTATGCATCCGAATGAGCTGATCTTTGCCTTGCTCTGATGAGAGGATAGGCAGGCACCCATTAAAATTGCAGAATCTTAAGACTTGTTTCTGGTTTTTATGTGTGTGGGCATATGCCCGTGTGTGTCATTACGGATACCATGTGCATAGTGTCCATGTGTGAGTGGTTTGCCCATGAGTGTGTGTATGTATACCATGTGCATATCATGTCCGAGGAGGATACAAGGTATCAGTCCTTGGGACTGGCATTATAGACAATGGTTGTGAGCCTCTGTGTGGGTGCCAGGAACCGAACTCAGGTCCTCTGCAAGAGTAGCGAGTGTTCTTATCCACGGAGCCATCTCTACAGACTTCTCTTCCCCATTTTTTTTTGTTTAATGCACCTTCTGTCACTTGCATGAAATAGGGAAATTGGGAGAAGACACACAATACACCAGTGCTCCCCAAGGAGGGAGAGGACTAGAGTAGAGTATGCTCTGATGTTCTGGTCTACAAGGAAGCAACCAGGTTCCAAAGAATGCAGATCAGCGGATCCTGATGTAGGGAAGAGGGGGATTGAGGTGCGAAAGGGGAGAGGGTGGGGAAGAGGGGGAAGGGAGAGGAGGAGAGGGGGAGAGGGAAAGAAAGAAAGAGAGAAAGAAAGAAAGAGCTATATTAATATAATGTGTATAGAGTCAGAATGAAGAGCTTAAGAAGAGTGCTGGAGTTAAGGAAGACTTGACTGTGCTAGAACAGCCTAGCAGAGCCACCAGGGGTGTGCTCACTAAGTATCCCTGAGTGTCTGGATTATGGGTTTGTTCCATAAAGCCCAGCTCAGACAGATTTACTTGTAAGAATGCTATGTAGTCACATAATATCTTTGTAATTTCTTAAATGTGTTTAGAGGAAAAACCCAAGCAAATAAAGTAAATTATTAATATCATTTGACCATCCAGTGGGAGAAAGGGCGTGGGCTTGCTACTTCACTGTGGTTTCCACAGATTTCTCAGAGGGGACAGGGGAGATGGGAAGGAGGAAGGTAGGACAGAATGACTCATTCTGTATTATCATTGATTACGCAATGGTTGAAGGTACAGGAGTCCGAGCTTGGGAAGTTGGGGGCTTGTCACAGAGGTGAGCCTCTGACACCTCCTCTATCAGTGTATCTAAAGTAAACAGAGATCACTGTACTCTTAGCAAAGCAAAGCCAAAAGTTTGGTTATTTTAATTTTTTCTTCAAGTCTTTTTCCACTCAAAGCCATGGACTCAAAAGAATCTTCAATTTAGGTTGCCAACGCGGTGCCACTTTTATATGCCAGAGACTCGAGGGAATAATATTTCATATGGCTATTAAACACGTTAGAAATCCTTTTCCATTGAGTTATATTATACAAGGTCGTGACTCCAGCTTAATGGCTGATGCGTAAGAATGGGGAGGGAGTAGGGGCGGAACAATTCAGAGTGGGCTAGTAAAGCAAGCTCTGCTACATTTTTATTGAGCTGTGTAATTTTACTTACAAGATGTATTTGCTATAAACTTCGTGCAGGATTTCGTGACCAAGTGAGTGTGGAGAACTGAGAACGGTTAGAGCTGGCCCACCTTAAGTGTTAAAAGCAGGTCGCTACGTTCTAGCTCATCAGCAGAGGCACTGTGCTACTCTTGTGGTGTCATGCCTCAGCTCTCCCAAAGAAGGAAAGTGTGGCCCGGAGTCCTCAGGACAATCTTGAGACGGCCGGTGCCCACCAGTGTCACCACTTTGCACACACCGCCATGTTGGGAAGTGCTGGTCCTGCTACTCATACTGCCTCAGGCTGGACAAGAGCTGCTCTTGACAGAACATGCTGTATCATAGC
This sequence comes from Rattus rattus, assembly GCF_011064425.1. Lineage (NCBI taxonomy): Eukaryota > Metazoa > Chordata > Mammalia > Rodentia > Muridae > Rattus > Rattus rattus. The sequence goes on from NC_046159.1 coordinate 5,348,464, forward strand.
GACTGACACTTTCAGACTGCATCCAATCTGTCTTGCCTCTATAAGACCTTTGGTTCAATGGCCAAGGACATAGAAGGCTCTGGGAAAGACAGCGGTGAAGGACTTGGAGACTCAGGAGGATGTGGTCACTAAGGAGGAAGCTCTTCCCCTTGACAAAGCGAGTGTCAGGTAAGAATGGGGAGGAAATGCTGAAAACCCTTCCCCCTGATTATAGTCAGCACAGGCTAAGTGGTGAGATCCAAACAGAGGAGAGAATGCCCCACGGGAACAACAATTTATATCCACATGTGACATAGATAAAATGCTTATCGTACCATATATGCAAACATATCAACCAAAGTTTGGATTTTTTAGAGCTAGTAGTCTAAGACTGGACCAGGGGGATCGACTACTGCGGTAAACTCACTTATCTATTAACCTGTGCTCAGTCTCAGTCCATATTCCCAACCTGACTGTCAAGACCACCTACAGTGTCTGTACTGCCTTCCTCTAAGCAATGTTGTCTTTATTTTGTTATTTTCAAAGGCTGCACTTTCAAGTGTTTGATGGTGGGTGTTAGCTGTCAGCTTGAAAGGACCTCAAGTCATGTGGCAGATGAGCGGCTGGGCATATGGGTGGGGGATGTCCTGATTGAATTAGCTGAGGTTGTTAAGCCTGTCCACTGTGGGTGGCTCCAATCCCTGGCTGGGAACCTGGGCAGTATAAACAGGGAAGGGCATCTGAGCCAATGCATGGGTTTATCTGTCCGTCTCTGCTTCCTGGAAGCAGAAGTGATGTGCCACCAGTTACTTCAAGCTCCTGCTGCCTTGACTTTCATCATGGACTATATCTTGGGAAGGAAAGCCTGAACAAACCCTGTCTCCCTCCAGCTGATTTTGGTATTAAAGGATTTTACCACACCCCAGTGAACTAAGACAGTAGAGGATCAGTGCGAACCAGTCTGAAGCTCACATTGCTTGCAATGAGGCTGGACCCAGCAATGATGTGCATGTTTCTGACCCATGATTTGGTTCTATACTAGCAGCAGTGAGACAGTGACAAGCTTCCTTGTCAACAGCATGAAAGGCCAGACTGTTCTCGGACCATGACAGAGTATGTCTCTTTCCTCACGGCTGGGATGACTTTAGGACTCTGACTGTGTAATGGCATATATAGTCCTCAGACTCAGCATGCGGCCTCTCAGGTACTTACTCCTGCCCTGCGTCTGCTGAAAGGAAGGAGGCAGGCTGAGGGCACAGCTCAGTGACACAGCACTGCCTTATGTGCACGAGGTTCTGGATTCCACTCAAGCAGCCGGTGAGAAAGATAGACAGCAAGAGGAGCATGGGACGGTATAGCCGGCAGCATCAGCCATGTTTCAACTCCTGCTCATCCAAGAGCAAAGTCTTTGCTTTCAATCCCTCTACTCCAGTTCCGTAACCATTGACTCTCATGGAATCAGCCAAAAATAGCGTAATGCACGCACCTCACACTTGAGAAGGTGTTGCCATTAGAACCATTAGAACCAAACGCACCTGGCTAGGAGCACCCCCAAGGCTTAAGTCGTTGCTGTGGCCATTTGTCTTTTTCATGTCTTTCCTTTTAGCTCGTTTTTTTTTCCTTCCTTTTCTCCTCTGCTTTCTGAGTGACGTTTCTTTAAAAGCATTCATTCACTCAACTATATTCCATGCGCACTAGAAAACAAGCACATTTTTACTCAAATCCTTTATGAGCTGTTTTCTGAAATTTAGTAGTAGGATGAAAACATTTCTAGTTAAGTAAATTTAAACTGTAAAACCAACACACACTTAGAGCAATACACATACACAGACACATACACACACATACACATACACACACGCATACACACACATACATATACACATATATACACACAGACACATACACACACACACACACACACATACATACACACACACATACATACACACATACACACACAGACACATACACACACATACACATACACACACATACACACATATACACATACACACACATACACACATACATACACACACATATACACACACATACATACACACATATACACACACACACACACACACACATACACACATACATACACACATATACACACACACACACATACACACATACATACACACACATACACACACACACACACACACACACATACACACACACACACACACGAGTACTAAATGGAAAGCTTCCTTTTTTTCTGCCCCCACTGCTCTTTGTTCCCTCTCTCCAGATACATCTACTGTTTTCTGTGTAGTTTCCCAGCTTTTAAACATTCAACCACAGGCAATTGTTCTTCTCTTTCTTAAACGTTTTGGCATAAACAAGAAAGGCTCTTGCATACTTGGCCACAGATCACTTCTGTGCTTCTCACGGCGTTTCTTGGTTCTTTTTCCCAGTTAACGCTATCAGGCTCAGCCTTCCTGTGTAACTCCTACATTATCCCTGCATTGGGGAGCCCAACCACAGCAAGGTAGAAACGTGAGCATCTGTGCGTGTCGTGTGTGTATGTCACCCACCTGCATGAGTAACACATCTAGGGTGAGGGATTTCATACTTGGGGAGCATCATGGAGGGGTGATTCCCCTTTTCTGGGGAAAACTCTTGCATGAAATGAGAGTGCTTTCCAGGAGGCCGATGCAGAGGGTTGGGTTTGGTGCAAAGATCGGTTGCTAGGAAGGTGCAGATTTTCATGCTAGAAACCTTAGAACATGAAATAAACGAGGATTTTTTCCCCAAGGACGAGAAGAGTTGAAAGAGCTGCGAAGAGAAAAGAGCCAGGCAGACAGGTCTGGCTTTCAGACAGCTGATACACAGGAGTGAGGTAAAGAGGAAAACGGCACTGACCACCATGCTTGAATTTCCTAAGAAAGGGAATGCACGTAGAACTCACCTCCATTGGAAGAACGAAAGGGCTGTACACATCAGGAGAAGGCTATTTGAGCTCATGGGTGGTCGGCCAGAGTCTGAGTACCTAACCTCAGCTGATGCCCTTCCTTCACAGGCAGGAGGCTGTGTGAAATGACCCCTAGGTTGCTATTACACTATTTTTCCTTAAACCAACATGTAGTGTTTACTCCCCACCAAGAATTAGACTGCAGTGTGGACTGTGAGTTATCTTCTGTACTCTCATCAAGATTCTGTGAGGGCGAGAAACGGCATCATATGCAGATTTCCACTACAGATGGGGAAGAACAGTTGAGAGTTCCATTTTGCTGTTTCAATCTGCTCTTCTTCTTACCTTCTCTTGGAAGTCCTTTGGCCTTAAACATGGCGAGTCACAGATGCCAACCAGTTGCAGTGCTGTTCGTTATGGGGAAATGTAGCTTGAGTAAGCTCCCTGAGGGGAAGAGGGCAGAATTCGCCATCTGTGAGACACTAATTAGTACCTACCCTGGTTGGATGGATACTGTTCAAAGTGCTGGGACGGCACCATCTGCAGGCCCCGTGCCCCATCCTGGGGAAAGGTCTCAGACAATGGGCAGATACGCAGAAAGTCTAGTCACCAAGTGCCTGGTGATGCATTAATCCAAAGGGTCATATCTGGCAGAACATTCCAGAAGAGAAGGACTCCAAAGGTGAAAAGGCATGAACTGTGGTCGTTGAACAGGGAAGCATGCCATGAGAAGGGCATTGGGGTAAAGGAAGGGCTGAAGCTACACTTTGGCCAACAGCCTTTGATTAAGTTTCACTGTAGAAGAGTGTAGGAGTCACCAGGGATGTCAGGTCCAAGTTAAGAAATGTAAAGGATTTTTCGTGGCTTCCCAAATAAGTTCATATCTCTTCCTGAGAGCAACAATAGCGTAATATAATAATTGTATTATATGTTTATAGCTTAAAGTCCCAGGTACATAGTTCATTCCCAGAAAGAGCCCCCTTCATGTGGGAGTTAGTTTTGAATAGCTTTAATTTACCTAGAGGCCAAGAGCCCAGTTTCTTTCCACATCCAAGTTAGCCAGGTGAAGAGTCATCTCTGATATGGACATTAACACAGACCCCTTCAGACTGCTTTACTAATCTCTGGAGAGAGCACCGAGGAGGTCAGGTCATGCATCAGCAAAGGCTCTTGGGAAGAAACACTTTCCTCACCATTCCCAGGCTCCCAGTGAGCAGTAAAAAGTAAATCCAGAAAGCATGAAGAGCCAAGTGTTACAGCTGTAGGGGAGCCACAACCAGAATCGTCATCTCCATGGAGAGAACAAGGACCAAGGGACAAACCCTGGTATCTGTCCTATAGACCGCCCGGAAGGTTAGGTCCTATACACCAAGCCTGCACACCTGTCTGCCGTTCACACTTCTGATCACTGCAGTTAGGAAGAAGTGTTGTGCAAGGTTTGGGGTGAAGAGAGCCAAAGCTGTGCTAATCTGAATTCATAAGGCAGGAAACACTTCTAGAAGGCAATCTCTAAACAGTCCCGAAATCTGCGTATGCTTATTCCTAAAATGGTTCTACTGAGTAGAGAGCCAGTTGCTTATCCTTGGTGGCTCCCAGGGAAGGATGTCAGACAACACAAGCATTTTCCTTGCTAATTTTATCAGTTTTAAAATTACACTTTTTAGCCAGGTTAGGGGTTAGGGTTCCCGTAGATGGATCTTTGAGTTCAAGGTCAACTTGGTCTACAGAGCGTGTTCCAGGACAGCCAAGGCTACACTTTTTACATTAGAAGTGTATAGCATCTTCTGACATTATCTGACTCTATCTTATCACGATCCTTCAACTGGGAGGCTAATACAGGTTTACACCGACTTCACAAAAATGCTAGATTCTCTCTTGAGCTACACAGTGCCCACAGGAGTAGAAACAACACAAACAGGCTCATGACAACCACAAAACTAGCATCACACATTACATGAGACATATGACAAACAGCCCTTTGTGTGTCTGCCCATATTTTCTCCATCCAAATGTCCCCTACTGCACTACACTGCACATATTCAAACTGCGTGAACCTAGAGTGTTCTGGAATCTGTGGTGGGCAGGATGCAGAAGGGAACAGCACAGCATGCAGCTCCAAAATGCACATGATTGAGACGAGCTAATTCATATTATGTTTTAATATGCACTTCTTAATTTACATGCATGTGTGTCCGTGTGAGTGTCCCTCACTAAGTGTGTGCAATGTCTGCAGAAGCCAGAAGAGGCCACTGGATCCCCTGGTGCTAAAGTCACAAGCACCGATGAACTGCCTGACAATGTATGTGCTGGACCTTCAGAGTTTGCCTGCCCCTATGCTCAGTGAAAACCATACTGCTGCCCAGTTAATATGAAGGAAACATCATGCTGGGTATGAAGACCTCACCATGATTCACCGACCCATGCTTGGAGGGAGCCTTTCTGTAAAGCAGCACACAAACTTGGCATCCGTAGAGCAGAAGACGTTGAACCGAAAGGAACCAACAGCCCTGCCATCATCTGTGCAGCAGAAAATAAATATTAATCAATTAAGGGGAAATGCAGTCGTTAAGCCAATCATGGTTTTGCACAGTCATGGCTGGAAGGCGGTACATAGCTGAGCAGAGAAGAGAGAAGAGACATCTGCTAAGCATAACATACCAGAGCATAACTGGGGTGATTGATGGATGGAAGTACTGCCTGGGTGTGCTGGTGACTGACAGAAGCACCAGCCCTGGGTGTGCTGGTGACTGTCAAAAGCACCGGGTTGGGTGTGCTGGCTTCTCAACCCTGATTTGGCTCTTTGAGAATAGGTACTCTTCCTTGTCCTCAACCATACTGGTTTAGCTGTCACTATTGACAGCTTCATCAATCATGGAAGCAAAGGACATGATGGAGATGCTGAACCGGAGACCTGGCTCCGAGACTCTAGCTAGCAAGAGCATGAAACCAAAACGATCATTGGTGGTGCTTGCCAGCTCACTGGAACCTCAACAGACGGTTCCTAGTTCAAGTTGCCACACAACTATGTTCCTGCAATAGATATTACATTGTTGAGAAGTCCTGAGGAGCAGTGGAGGCCAGCGAGGTGGTGATGGGGAAGGGGAGGTAGTTATGGGCAGGGTGGGGGTACAGTTGCTAATGGAATGAGGGATGGGGGGATAGGTAGTAAAGTACCAATGGAGGTGGTGGCAGTGGGGGATACCATAGTGGTGGGAGGTGGTGAGGTTGTTAGTGGTCGTGGTAGTAACAACAGTTACAGGGACAGTGGCGTTGTCTTAGAGATGGTATCGAGGATGTAGAGGTAATGACAGTGGTGGTGGAGATTTACCGTAATGGTGATGATGGAGGTTGCTGGTGTTGGTGGAGGTGGTGGTAGTGGTTGTCATGATGCTGGAGATTATAGTGGTGGTGATGAGGGAGTTGAGGTGGTTGTAATGCTGATGGTGATGGTGATAGAGGTGGTGGTGGTGATTGTAAGGGTGACAAAGGCGGCGACAGAAGTGGTTGGGATGAACTGGTGAGGAGGTCAGAGATGCTGGAGTTGGTGATAGAAGAGGTGGTATCATGCCAGATGTTTTGGGTTCTAGAAGTAAGACCAGCATCGCACTCCTAACAAGATACCTGTGGTCAGAGAATTGCCAAGAGGCACTTCTGATGTTTACCCAAATCTTCCTGGAATAGTCGTGTTGCCAACGTTGAAGGCCGCAAGAGGTCATCCTAACAGCCAATCTCTTGGCGGGTCTCCAACACTTCACTGGATGGAATGTGAAAGAACTTCGCTCTTGGTCTTTGTTGGGTGATTTTGACCACTTGATGCTGTGGCAGGAAAACTCCCGGCCTGGCCTTGATGCTTGAACATGTGGGTCCTGGAAATTCAGGGACTTTCTGCTTCCAAGTTAACTTTGACCAAGCTGGAACGTGACTTGTTGGAGAAATGGTTGCCAGTCACTTCTACTAGCAAACCACGGGGACACGCCTTTTGTAAAGTGTCTTCAGAGCTTTTACAAGACAATTCTTTCCTCTATTAGTGGTGACCAAATTTATCTCCTTCTCTGATCCATTTTCCTCCTACCTTTATTGCTATAGCTTAAAGTCAGAGACCAGATTAAGGGTCTAATCACCAGCTCCAGGCCTGGGCTTTGCTTTTAAAGAGGTCTGTTCTCAGGTGACGTGATGGAAGACAGAAAGCTTATTTCAGCAAGGACTTCATAGAATCCGGTGAGCTGGGCTGGTGGTACATGATTCAGGTGACAGTCATTTTAATCATCTGTGCATTATAAATTTGATCTACAGAAAATTATTCTCAAAAACAACCATGGAGTCTCTAGATTTTCACACAATGTCTAGGTGTTTAGTGGAGCTCTACGGTATCATTCGAAGAATTAATTAAGACTAAATAACTTTGAACCTCACATGTCAACCCCCCCCCCGTGTGTGTGTGTGTGTGTGTGTGTGTGTATGTATCAGTCATATGTTTTTAGACAAGATCATAGTGCAGAATGACCTGAAACTAATTGCGAACATGAGAATAATCTTAGATTCCTGATTCTTCTGGCTGTTATCTACTTGTAAATCCACGCTGGAGCTATAAAATCATTTTGGAAACACAGTTGGACAATATTTTGAGCATGCCATGCAGTAAGAGCTGATGGGTGGCCAGGAGTGGCCGCCCTTTTAACATGTTGACACAATGGTACCTACAAAGTTCACACCCAAAACCACACAGTCCAGTTACAAAAAAATAAAAACCACTCCAAATGAGGTTATGATTTGTGTTGTGCTCCATTCATCCCTGCCCTTGGAGCCTCATGTGGCCTGGGGATCACAGGTTGGATATGCCTGGACCAACCAATCAGAGGAGTTTGGCATACCTACTTCCCTGAAAATGTTACATGCCTAAAATTACCTACTTCACAAAAATCTTTGTTGTGAACTCTCCCAGTGTACCTGTCCTTTTCTTCCTTTCTGGTGGCATTAGCAAGGTCCTCAGTCATGTAATTCACCATTTTCACCCTTGGCCACACGTTCAGGCCATCCTCAGTGGCCTCTTCCTAGTATCAATAAGATGACTTCAAGTCTCGATGAGTCAATCTGTCTGCCTACATTGGTCCTCACATCATTTCCCACAGTTTGATGAAGCTCGATGTTGAGTCTTTATTATCTATTTTAGCCTCCTGGTCCCACACACAGCCACCCTCTGCTGAACAGCACAGACTCTGTCCTCCCAACCCTTTAAAACTTTGCTTCATGAATCTCAGGCAACTTCCAGTAGACCTCCTTCCTCACACCAACCCCTCAGTTAAACAATCTCTCAAAACTAATAATAATAATCATTTTATTTATATAATAAAACCTTGATTTGGATTTAATTTCAACAAGTAAATTAAAATAAATTTTAAAAAGTTTGATAATTTTTAACGTCTCTGTAGCTGGCCCACAGACCCACCTAGGATGCACAAAACTGCTGGCGACCACAAGACCACATTTGTGAAATACTCATCCATCCATCCCACTGCTAATGTGCAGAGTGCCATCCATCCCACTGCTAATGTGCAGAGTGAAAAGGATCAAACGTGACTTGTGTCAAGTTACGTTTCCTTTATTTCTTACAGTGCTTTCTTAATTCTTCTTTATTGATTGCAGAAATTTTTGATTTATTGATTTGTCAGCTTTCCTAGTCTATCTGCTTCAGTGCTGGGAAACTGAAGTGTTCGGAAAGACCAAGGCTGACAAGTAGAAACTTAAAGACCCAACTTAGCAGCCATCAACGAACCAGATGCTCGTAATGATTCTGCAGAGGGCTCGCTGGGTTAACTGGCTATGTGCTTTGGGACGTGAATGGTTGATCTTCAAGGCTTAACTCAGGATCCGCTGTTCACACACACTGGCATGTTTACCTAAAGGAAAATTACAGAACGAGCTGTGTCCAGAATCCTCGGGTACTCCCCTTCATCCGGCCTCTTGTTTCTTTGGATATTTTGCTCAGTTCAAAACCTTGATTTCCCAGCATGCCCTCTGCTCTGTTGGGCTACACATGCACATGACTTGAGTGTGAACAATTGGATGTGTGAGAGCCGTCTGTTTGAAATGAGGAAGATAAGCCTAGGGGCTTCTCAGCTTCTCCCTTTACTCTGAACATGGGGTTGAAGTTGGGAATGAGGAATGTGAGAAGCTTGGAGTCTGCTGCTGAGGTAAGACTGCCCCTCCTGCCACTGAGGTAGGTAAGCCCCTGAACACGATGATTTACCTCTTTGCAACCCCAGCTGCTGTGTTTTTCTGGGCTGTGAGGTCAAATTTTATTTCCACAGGAACCCTAGAACACACAGCACACCACAGTTTCGGCTCCATCTTGCTTTGCTTCCGGTTTGCTCCCAACTCCAAAGGATGAAGAACAGGGAGCCTCTCCAAGACACACACTGGGAAATGTAACACAACCCTGTTGTCCTTCCCCCCTGTGCCCTCCTGTTTTCTTCTCCCTCTCCTATAGCCTCTTCTTCCTCCCCTTCATTTCTTCTTCTTCTACCCATCATTTTCCTCCTCCACTTGGTAGTTTTCTACTTCCCTTTTCTCATTTATGTTCTCTTCCTTTTCTTTTTTTCCTTCACCCCTTTCCTCCTCTTTGTCCTACCCTTTATCTTTCAACTTCATTCCTATGCTTTGGAAATCTCCCCATGTCTTGCTGAGAGGCAGAGGAATCCAAATACCACTTTCTCACTTTCTCTGTTCTCACAGAACCCTTCCCATTTGTTTCCCTGAGTTTGGAACTGGAAGCACATCTAGTGCTTCAAGCCAAGAGTACTTCCCCGAGACTGTGGTAACGATGGCAGTGACCTATGGGGGGTCACAGTGACGACTTCTGAAGCTGTTCAGTCTCTTAATGAAAATCGTAGGGAACCTCGGCAAGAAGGTGTGGACACTTCTGAAGAGAATGGAGGACACGAGATTTTCCTCTGGATTGGGCACTGTCAGAAGACAAGGTGATCCTCTGACCATGTAGCTCAATGACCTCGTATAGAAGGTAGACTAGAACACTGAGTGACAGGAAAACGGTTGCTGTGGGGAAGGGGGAAAATGGGGGAGGGGGAAGAGTGGAGGAGGGGGAAGAGTGGAGGAGGGGGAAGAGTGGAGGAGGGGGAAGAATGGGGGGAAGAATGGGGGGGAAGAGTAGGGGGGAGAGTGGGGAAGAGGGGAGGGAAGAGTGGGGGACAGTGGGGGAGGGGGGAAGAGTGGGAGAGGGGAGGAGTGGGGGAGGGGAAGAATGCTTGGTGTTGTATTGTCTATGACCTTCTGTGATGTTCTGCCCAAAGTGAAACCAGCATGAATAATATGGCTTTGCTGTGATTGCCAGCAAGTTGGTCATGCCATAGAGACCAAGCCTTGTCTGTCAGGTAGCCCCCTGGTGTTTCACCCTTGTTCACATGACCTGACAGTGACAGAATCCACAGTGAGAGCTAGGACACAGCCCTGACCCAGCTCAGCAGAGTTTTGTGATGCCAGTCACATATTTTTCATCCAGGTCTTTCAATGGATTACTCAATACCTGACAGGTAACCTTTTTCCCTCCTCAAATACCCAGAATAGCCTAAGCCTTAGTCATCCAGAATAAACTAAGCCTTGAGTCTCCCAGAATAAGCTAAGCTCTTAGCCTCTTGAAAGATTGCTTCGTCAACTGTCATAATTCATTTACAGCAGAGTTAAAATGCTATCAAGTAGTTACAAGTGGAACACTGTAGACTGTTGACTCCTGCTGTGGTTTTAAAGGCATTTTGCTATCTTAAAGCTCTAATGGTCTGACTTTGGAAGTCCGCTGGTCTTTGTCTGATTGATGATTCTGGCAGCGTCGTGTGAACCATGACGTCTGAGCCAGCGAGTTCCTTGTTTTCAGGGGTGTCCTATGATTCTCAAGCAGGCGCCACACCTCAGAAAGGAAACAGGTGTCGCCCTGGCAGGCAGCAGGCTTTCAAAAGCGTTTCTGTGTACCCACCTGGAATTTCAGCGTCTGGGAGGCTGAGACAGAGGCATTATATGTTTGAAGTCAGCCTGAGCTATATGAAAAGTGCCAGGTCAGCTGAAACCTCGCATTAGAAAGTAAGCAGAGTCCACCACTAACAAAAGCAGTTCATGTGAAGCTAAAAATTTGGGAATGTAAGAAGTACTCCACTGTGGATAAACCTGGGTTAGGGTTTGACTTGGAATAACATTCAGGGGAGAAAAGAATCCACAGGCCGTCCGGTGTGACTAGAGCACGAGAGAAGGTCATGGGTCAGAATGGGGTGTTCACAGGTCCAGGCTGTGGGCTCTCCGGAAAATAATAAAGCAAACACAAACAGAATACCTAAAGCCAAAATAAAGATTCTTTGGAATCAGACGGATGAGTCTCTTCTAATGCAGAGGTCCTGAAGGACAATGTCTGGAGCCAAAGGCTAGGTGCAGGAACTCCCATGGAGGGAAAATGACTTTTGGGGAGTCTTCATTTACAAAAAGACACTCAAGAGGCTGGGTCACACCTCATCCCACCAAGGACCTTGAAGGACCAGAGACTGAGGTGGGTGCATTAGGGGACATTTCCTTTTTTGGCCTTCAGATCACACTTTGAAGAACTGAGGCAGATGGGAACTTGTGGTCCATGACTGGATAGCTCTGAGTGAAGTGTGGGGTGGAGATATTTATGCCAGGTCACTGAGTTCATTTGCACCCCGGATCACCAGACTGCGGAGTGAGCTACTGAGCATGAAGGACACAAGACCAGATCCTCAGAGGTGGACATGCTCTCCGGTTTTGAGGTCTTGCTCACAATGCAGTGAAAAAAACGCGTAAAACTGGGTGAGGTGAGGTAGCATCAGCAAAGAGACAGGGGCATTCCCGGTGAGAATGCTCCCTTTAAAAGAGACTACACAAAGACAACTAGACTCTTGAGCAAGCAGAGGCTTGCTGTTCCCAGGACTGCTCTCCAGAAAGGTAGGGGAAGCCCACTCTGGAGACAAGATCAAATGAAAGAATGACCTACTTTTTAAGCAGCCCAGGATAGAAAGACTCAGAACTGCCATGTTAACTCCACTGTCTGCTTGTCTCTGTTGCTTCCTTTAACAGTGTGTTGTCACCTGCAATGCCCTTGGTAAAAATGCTCACCACTTACAAGGCTCAACACTAGAGGCAAATTCTAATTAACTCAATCCATCCTCAAAACAGACCCCTGAGGAAGGTGGAGTTGCCACCCCTGTTTTGTGAGGAAACTGGAGTGCAGAGATGCGAAAGAATCCCTTTCCCATCATTCACGCAGGTATCCATGAGGCTGGACCAGGCACCCGCACCCAACGTTCTGGCTACAGAGTGCCTGCTCTCACCGCTTTCTCCCAACATTACTTCTCTCTATCTGTGACACTCAAGAAATAAACTTGGCAACCACACAGACAATTTTCTGTCTTAGTAATCCACTTTGATTCTGCTTCCCCTTCCTGGGATGGGCATGGCGCTATGGTGATTATCTAAGCCATCTGGGGACTGTGGACACACACTCTTTGTTTATAGAAGACTTGGAGATCCATTAAAGGTTCAGTGAGGTGTCGGTTCTGCTCGTTCACGATAGCAGCGGATGCTGGCTTTCCCTCCCACGTTTCCCAGCATCCCTTCAACTGGTTCAGTGATCTCTCCTTGGCTCCATTTATCTGGCTCACCCAGGGAGAAGGAAATATGTATATATATAAAAATGGCTGCGTGGAGTCTCCCACCTACGTTACCCCCTGGTAATCAACTTCCTCCAGCAGAGGTAAGCCTCCTCCTATGATTAATTATCTCTGTTTAGTACACTTAAGAGGGAAAAGAACCAAATGAAAATATTAAAGTTGGAGGCGACACAAACTAATTCGATAATATTGCCATTACAACCAAGTGAACGAATACATGCCACTTCCCTTGAAATATTTTTTTCCTCTCAGAATTTATGTCTTTCCTAAAGGGGGTGTTTTTTCTTCTTGCCCTCCAAGTGGAGGTAATGGGTAAATGTTAGCTTTGTGTCCTATTTGGGCCCATGAGGAATTGTAGGCCACAGAAATCTACAACCCGAAGGGTGTTTGATGAATCAGAAGAAAATGTCATGTTACCTGTAAAATACAACATGGCGCTGAAAGTGTCATACCACACTTGAGATCATCGCTCCCACAGGAGTGAGGGGTTTGGCCCCACTGGCCGTTATCTCTAATGACCTGAGCCTCCAATCTGCCCCCCACAGCAAGGCCTTCCAGCAATTTTTTTTTCAGAAGCACTTGCCCCTGTTTCTCATTGAAGTAGGAGCCAAGCCATAAAGGACACTCTGAAAGAACTGGTCCTGGCCAGTGTGGGCAAAATCGAGTCCCAAAGCGTATGTTGTTTGCAGTGTTTTCTGCAGCCCAGACCTGGGACCAGGAGGCCAACAGAGGTGGACTGCCTGTGGGCCACACAGGGGGAGATGTTTGCCCAGGGCCTGTTAAAGACAGAAGACAAATAAGGCGTGGGAGAGGGGCTGCGACACAGGGCGACTGGGGAAGGCATCTTCTCTACCCCAGGAGGCAAAAAGAGTTGCCCAAGCTGGCGTCCTTGCAGTTTAGATGCCCGGTTGGCCCTTGGCATTAACTTCTCCGCTTCTTTGCAGAGCTAGGTACAGGCTCTTTGCTGCTGCCCAGTTCCCCTAGGCTCAGGGGCGGGACAGTTTTCCTTGGTAGCAAAGTTGTTTTGCTGTGAAGCCATTTTGGCCCCAGGTGAGGAGTTTTCACTTGGATGTCAGTGGGGCCCTTCTGATGTTTATGAAATAGGGCAAACGTACAGTTGGAACAGTTATTTTAGGTTTTAAAAAAAACCTGTCAATTTATTCACAGAGTCGGGCACTCGAAGCTGAGAGTTGGAGACAAATCCTTAGGCTTCCCAGTGCGAGAAAACTCCCGTCTGGCTTCACGCGCTCCTCAAGCTGAGTTTTGATTCCGACATCTCTCTGCTTTCTGGAGTGCCCTGGATGGAGGCCCACTGAAAATAACCAAAGGATGGACTAGAAGTTTCTGTTTCACACACAGGGTGGAAGGAGGCGCAGGGGTTTTCCAGGTAGAGCATCCACTCCTGCTACAATCTCTCCCTGATGCAACAGCGCCTCTTCAGGAGTCCCTCGGCATAACCTGGTCTGCGCCTCGACCACATTTCAAGGATGCCTCCAGCTCCCTTTCTGTCTACCCACCGGCTTTCACAACACTGCAGTGTCCAGGCGGACACTCCGGAATCATCCCCACCTACAGGACACCTTCCGTTCCCCTCTGAATGCCTCAAGTTATTTCCAGTCTAAACTCCCGTGTTTCTGTACACTTCCTTTCAAGGTGGTTGAATGTGTTCCTCACCTACAGTTCTCAGTGCCTTACAACTTGAGAGATTTCAGCACAGGGCCCAGGTTCTCCAAAGGAAGATTTCACAGCAACTCCCCTTGTTAGAATTCCAGGTTTCTCATGTGAACACATGCTTTTATCCTGGATTTAAATGCCTGTTTTCAGGGAAAGAGCAGTTTTCCACCCCTGTTTCCAAGCCCATTTGTGTATCATGAGGGTGATTGCATTTTTCATTAACTTTTCTTGGACATTAAATAATTTCATTTTCATGAGATCCGTCAGAACTGCAACAAGCAGCAAGCACCAAGTGGACTAGGTTGGGTATATGAAATTGGGGGAGAACTCGGGAGGAATTGGAGGGCGTGAGTTGAAATATATGCATATATTTGTCAAATTATGACAAATTGTCAAAGAATAAATAAAATATTTAAATTTTTTCCACTTTATTTTTTCCCTTAAATTAAAGGACCCAATTCTTGTTCGTTGTACAGCATGAATCAGGTAGTCAAGGCAGTAACTGCATTTGTGTGTTACTTTATTTCCTGTCCATCACCAGCTTCTTTAGAGAGTCTCTTAACAGGGCTTTTTGCCATTGATTGGTTACTTAATTTGGGTTCCTGGTTAAACCCAAAATTCTGCAGCTGTTCAGGTCCCATTTGTGAATGGAACAGACTGCATACATTATCTTATTTGAAATCGGCACGCTTGCTCGATGACTTATAATTCAGAACACAACTGTACTGGTTCATATTTTGTTAACCTGACATAATCTGGAACCATCTGGGAAAAGAGAACCTCCATCAGACTGTCGTGGAGGCACAGCCTCCATCAGATTGGCATGAAGGCACAGCCTCCATCAGACAGTCATGGAGGCACAGCCTCCATCAGACTGGCAAGGAGGCACAGCCTCCATCAGACTGGCATGGAGGCAAGTCTATGGAGAATCTTCTTAATGGGTGATTGATGTGGGAGGGCCCAGCCCATCTGTGAGCAGGTGGTGCTGGGTTGTGTAAGAAAGCAGACTGAGTAAGCCAGTGAGCAGAGCTTCTCTGTAGCCTCTGCTTCAGTGCCTGCTTAGACTTCCTGCCTCTTCTGTCAATGATGGATTGTAAGTTGTCATGTAAAACTAAACCCTTTCCCCTCCAGATTAACTCTAGTTATCACAGCAACAGAAAGCACACTATGACAATGGTGCAAATAGTTAACGTAGTATTGCTTAGGGGGAAAGATTGTATGTGTAGACACTTTTCTTACTGAATAATTTTGACTGGATGTTGTTGCATCTCTGAATGAGGATCACACCAGATAGAGCTAGTCAGTAACGTTCGGTAGTTCACTCAGCCCTTCCAGCAGCCCCACAGCGTACAAGTTTGTGTTCCAAGTCTCTAAATAAGGAAAGATGCTCCCCAGGAGTCATGGCTGACATGTCCTGGAGTGGGATTCATATCTGGATCTGTCTACCTTCAGTCTTTGTTCTTCACTTTGCTTTCAGTGAGCCAAATGCCTGCTTCACAGCCCTTCACATCCTTAATCACCTAAACACAATCACGTACAGGTTCACACCCTTGGTCCAAGTTTCAGATAATTCTGAGGGTAAATAGAAGGAAATCACAAATGTGTGTGTATGTGTGTGTGTGTGTGTGTGTGTGTGTGTGCATGCACGCATATGTATGAGTCTCTCTGTGTGTATGTATGTGTGTGCATATGTATAAATCTGTGTGTATGCATATGTATGAATCTGTCTCTCTGTCTCTCTGTCTGTCTCTCTGTCTGTCTGTCTCTCTCTCTCTCTCTCTCTCTCTCTCTCTCTCTCTGTGTGTGTGTGTGTGTGTTTATATAGTTATGCCTGAACTTTCATGTCAATGACGACCGTGGGAATACCCCAGAGGAAAATGGATTCTTTACTCTCACTGGATCATTAAGGATTAGCCAAATTTTGCTGCAGTAACAAACACTCCTCCATGCTCCAAATCCCAGGAATGTACTGCAACAAAGCTTTCTTGCTTTGGCTCCATATTTATAATGGACCTTCCAGGGCCTCTGCTACGTATTATTTATGAAACTCTCCCATGAACTGGCTTTTAAAGCACTTTTGAGAAGCCCATGCAGTGTGCGCCTAAGTGATAGCCCTCGTTGGGTGGTTTGCTCTTGAACCCTGTATGTAGCTTGTAAATCTTCCCTATGCCCAAGTTCTTGGATGCTCTTCTGTTGTTTGGGGTTCTCTGGTCCAGTGAGGCATGCCAGATGGCTCCATGGACTTGTTCATCGCGGGGGAAGTGAGGGAATGAAGAAAAGACAGACATGGGGACACACAGAGAGAAGGCCATGATTGGTGGGTTGGATCTCTGAGGAAGAAACTGCAGCACCCAGGAACCCCAGCATGTTTACTAGATAGATTTGAGCAGAGAGACGAGGTTGTTGTGTGCAACTGAACTGAAAAAGGAAAGAGCTAAAACAAGGAGGCAAAGGTTTATGCGCAGCTGGTGGGCATTTTCTGAGCACACCGTCAGCATCTGCACTCTGACCTCGAGGAGCGCTTTGCCATTTCTTTGAGCCTCATCCAGGGAGCTTCACCATTCTCTCACCAAGGGGTCCTTTCCATATAACACCCCCAGAAATCTCCAAAGTATGATATACATTTCTCTGCCCTGATATCAACAAGATTTAGACTGTTTTTAGTGAAAGGTATTCCAGGTCTGCAGAATAGAAAGGCTCATCCAGACACTAGCACGGGTTGCATGCACAGTAAGGCAAAACTGTGTCCTTAGTCACCTTTTATGGAGAATACCCTGTTTATTATCTATGCCTACAAATACTTAACTGTGTATGTGTTCACATTCAGAGGCATTATGGGAAGGGACATGCAAAATAGAGAACTGCTCAGACCATGCTCCATCACAAAAGCCCACCTTCCCTTGGACAGGATAAAAGGGGACTCTAGGTCCTACCCTGTATTCCTGAGAGTGCATAGTTCTGTGAACACTATTATGCTTGGCTATATGCTCTTCTTTGCCCTGTGTTGTCACTGCATTCAGAGTGAATAGCTGGATTCTTTTGCACTTATGTGTCAGCCCTTATTTTTAATTCTTTGGGTAACAGATCAAAAAGCCTGAAAGCACCTGTTCCAGACCAGCAGTTACAAACTTTGCCTGGGAGCTCACAGATTCTGGCTCATGTTCCAAAACAAGAAGACAAATCGCTAATGTCACTGACCATTTAAAAAATTGTGTCGTGCCATTAGATTAATACAGTTCACTTGGCTGCCTTCAGTGCGTGTATAAATTTCCTTACCACTTAGTTTAATAGGCACTCAACAATCTGAATGAAAGTCTGGGGCTGAACAATAGTAGTATTATGCATTTATGCCTAATCCGTTTACATGGGTTTGGTCATTTTGCCAGGAAATAAAAGTATATAATTTAATCACAAGCAATCTATGTCTTTATATGTTTTATTGTCCAACTCTATACATGTAGAATATGTATCCAGGCAGGGAGGTACGGCTGCAGGAACAGCAGGTGAAGTGTGTTTAAATTCCTCTATCAGCATAAAGTGTCCTTCCATAATGCACATAGTATGTGGTGTGTGCACGTTTGTGTATGTGGGAGCCTGTGTTTTGACTAGAAGTACCCCAGAAAGGCACGAGGGAGCTACCCTGGGAGAAAAACTCTTGCTGTGATGATAGCTGGTACCTAAGGGGGCTGGAGAGATGGCTCAGCGGTTAAGAACACTGACTGCTCTTCCAGAGGTCCTGAGTTCAATTCCCAGCAACCACATGGTGACTCACAACTGTCTGTAATGAGATCTGATGCCCTCTTCTGGCCTGTAGGCATATGTGCAGACAGAACACTGTGTACATGATAAGTAAAGCTTTTTTTTTTTTTTTTAAGGTAACTGAGTTGAGGCAGTGGATGGTGGTTACGGAGGCAGGACTCTGTAGGGTGCGTTTACATTTATTATCATCTGCCTCTTGCAGGGGGTCCCCGTTATATAGGAGCTTTCCACTCTTTTTGACCACCGTGTCCTGGCATCACTCACGGTGGCGACCTGTTGATTCTGGATGGCCGAGTGCCGCCGACTGGCACCAGAGACTTCAGGGTGACTTAACTGGTAGACAGAATTGTTTCCAATGTCCACCTAAGGAGGCCCTCAGCAAAGCAAACATTGATTTTTGGAGGGATACATTTTTTCCCTCTCTATTTGATTGCTGCCAGGAGCCTCTAAATAGGACCCCTAATTTTTCCTGTGACTATTAACCCATTTAAAGACCGAGTGATTAAGTACAGGCCAGTGAGATTTGTAGGATGTTCCAAGAGAGTCAGTGGCTCCCCAACGGAGCAGTTCCCAGGAAGGACTCAGTAAGTGCTTGACATGAACTCCATCCTTGGAGTGAGCTCTCAGTGCCTGGGTGGCCTCTAGTTTACTGCTGGTTCACTGGGCTCCTTCTGCCTCAATGGGCCAGCTCCCAGGACTATAAATCATATAGATGTGAACTCCATCCTGAAGTAACTAGTTTGCTTTATTTATTTGGAAAATTTCGGTAACTGCTCTCTCAACGGCTGGGCTGTTGAACCCACCATCACTGAGGCAGCCCCAGGAATGTTTAGTCTTCACACTGTGTGGTTTCTTTTAGCGGCTCCTGAGCTCCATTTGGAAGAGAGGCATGCTGGTACCAAAGCGTGTGGATTCACTTCCAGGTAAAGCAGGGGCTTCGGTGCTGAGGCAGAGTGGGTGGCGGTGTGAAGTGGAACCTCTCCCTAAACAAACCAGACCCACAGAGCCATAAACAAGAACACACCCACACACACCTTGATGTCCTCGGGAGGAATCAGAGAAACTAGTCCAGTTTTAGATGGAATTTTAGGCCAGGGTAATTTTTAATCTTTCTAATGTAGATGCGGTCATTCATGTAAATCTCTCTCCTGAAGCACACATATTCCATTTCCTCCCGGTGTGTTACATGCCTTTAAAAGCGTGTTTGAATAAAAGGGAACTAATACTTAAAAATGAATAAAATCATTCATCGTAGCAATGATGTGAGTTTGTGCTTGGGGCTCCTAAGCCAAATGTCAGAAAAGACCGCATTCTTCTTTGTAACTTACCAAGCAGCCTTCTAGTGGGGAGCCAGGGCTGTGGGGGCAGGGGCTTTGCTCCTTTAGGAAGTGGACAGCAGCAACACAGCCCCTTCCTGCAGTTAGCCTTTCTTTAAGGTGGGGACATTTTCACTCTGTTTTTTTAAATGTCACGGTTGGCATAACGTAAGCAGAAAAGTGTTTGTTTTTAACCTCGCATGGATGCAGAGGGCTGTGTTCTGTGTCCGGAGCGCTGGACTTTTCCATGTGCTCAACTACACCAGGCCAGACCAAACCAAACACATGGTTCAAGGACTCTGGTGGTTCACCATGCTGGAGAAAGTGGCTTTTCCAAGACCTTTGTGGACCATCCCATTGTGGACAATATTAACGGGGAGAAAGGAATCAACAGGGAAGCTGTCTCCCAGTCTTTCACTCCCTGTACCCGGTCCTCAGTGGTCTTACCAGCCTGCAAGTTTTCATATTGTCCACAGAGTATACTCTCATCATATATATATATATATATATATATGTGCGCATGTATGTGTGTATGTACATGTATACATATATGTATATGATGTATATGTATATGATGTATATGTATGTATATGTATATATATGAGATGTTTGGAGTCTCTGAGGGGCAACATGCTGCTGTTAGGTGACTCTGAGAAACAGTTTCTTCTGCGTGCTCTTTTAGCTTTTCTGGTGCTTCTCTAAGGTCCTGTTACTTCATTATTTCTTCTCTCAAAAACCAGTGTTTCACTCCACTATTTTCCTGCCAGTGAGGTTTCTGGGGGAAAGCTGGGTTTGGGCCCTTGCTGTTGCCTCTTTTTGGTTTTTTTCTTAGTTATAACATTCCTACATCCAGTAATTCTGCAACATCCAAACTGCTTTCTCTTTTCTCTCCGAGGTTCCCACATCTATAATTGTCTGTCTAAAACATCTTCCCAAAGATTATTACTTGAAGTATTTCTTGTATTCCTCTCTGTCTCTCTCTCCCTCTCTTTCTCTCTCTCCCTCTCTCTCTCTTATTCTATCATCCACTCTCTTATTCTCTCGCTCTCTCTCTCACTTTTTTCTCTTTCTCACTATCTATCTATATTTCTTTCTTTCTCTTTCTTCCTTTCTTTCTTTCTTTCTCTCACACACTCTTGCTGGCTTTCTGTCTCTCACTCTGTCTTTCTGGCTCTCTCTCACTCTCTCCATTTATATAAATGTTACACCCTCTTTTAATCTCCCACCTCTCAGGTACTCTGCTTGCTGCCCACAGTGTCTGTCTTCTCTTTGTGCTATGTCAAGTGTCCACTGAGGTACAGCAAAGCTCAGAGAGTCTCGCCTCAGCTATTCACAGACTGTTAATTCATCATTCTTCATCTACACACTGCTGCTCTTTGGTGCTAACATCTCACCTTAGTTCTGTCTTAGACTTTTCACCTCGGTTCTTACGTTTCCCAGTGACTTTACCCATCAGAGCCCTTTGAAAATCAGTTGTTAAAGCCCCAGGTCGCACTCCATCATGGCACGTCTGGTTCTTCTGTTGCTTGCTTTAATTGCCTTTTAATATGGCTTGTGGGTTTGTGTGTGTGCACGCATGTGTGCATGCACTTGCGAGTGTGTTTTAATAATTACTATGATGGGCTGGATAACAGCAGCTCTAAATCACATTTTACTGATGGTCGGGTGGTGGAGAAGGGGGGCCCTCCAGAATCTTGTCTGTGTCTCTTTTTAAGCTTGTATCTCTGGACCATGAACTTCATGAGGACATCCTAGCACCTAACCCTTGCCCGTCAAGTGTGCCAGAATGGCCAGGTTTAGCTGTAGTCAATGTTTCCTTTCTCTGGATCAGATAAGTTTTGATAAAACAACAGCAGGATATGCTACTGTTGAAGACCTTCTGCTGCAGCCAACTTTTTAAGAGGGGAACTCTATACAGCATGCAGAGATTCTTCTTTTTGTCCACTCCTGTGTATTAGTATGTGGGCGTGTGGATGTACACGGGCACAGAATGTGGAAGGCAGAGATCAACTTTGGCTGTTGTTCCTCAGGAACATCCATTTAATTTTTAACACAGAGTCTCACCAAGAGGCTAAACTTGCTCATCATTGAGCCCCAGAGAGTGTGTCATATTCACCTTCCTGAGTTCATTAGAACGAGAGAGAGAGAGAGAGAGAGAGAGAGAGAGAGAGAGAGAGAGAGAGAGAGAGAGAGAATGAGAATGCAGGTGCCCAAAGAGGATATCAGATACCAGAACAGGAGTTTGTGAACCACCATGTGTGTACTAGAGACTGACCCCAGGCCCTCCTCTGCAAGAGCGATAAACACGTTTACTCTCCGAGCCATCTCCAGTCCACTGCCTGGCTTCTTATAGACACCAAGGATTGAACTACAATTCTCATGCATGCATGGCAACCGTTTTACCAACTGAGCCACTCCCCCAGCCCCTAATTTGTTGCCTTTTAAAAGTTACACATTAACCACAATTTTACAGACCTTGTGCGCAATTGCTTCACTTGAGTTCTTCTCAAATATAGAGAATAGTACTATGACTGGCAACACACAATGGTTCAAATGTTTCTGTAACAGCAAATGGCTACTTATTTTCTAGGTTTTCTTATATCATTCTCCATGATATCTGGGAAGAAAGTATCTCTTTGAAAAAATTTATTATTACCACGGTGTGCCTGAGGCAGTCAGAGGACAACTTTGTGGAGTCACCAGTTTCCTCCCGACTTTATGTGGGTTCTGTGTTGAATTGAGATCTTTGACTTTTACAGCCAACACTCAGCAGCCTGGGAATGGAAATGCCCTAATTGCTGTTTTCTGACAACACAGAGGCAGGGTCATCTTTTCATCTTAAAAATTTAACTTGTCTCTCTTCCAGGCTCCCAATGTGAAGAACTGTATCAATTGTTCAGGGTACCACTCAGTGACAAGGAATACGGATGCTGAGTTTCCCTGTGTCTGCTGGGAATTCCTCAACATCATCTGTAGGCTTGGGAGAGTAGGCTAGGGACCCTGAGCCAGGCATGCCCTTGGGCAGCATTTTGGGATACAAAGCACCTTATGGAGTGTGTTTGGAATAGAAGCCTCCTAGGAGAAGGCAAAGTTAGGGTGCCCTGAGCTCCTTTCCTCCTCTGAAAATCTATCCCAGGCTAGGATTTGTACCCCGATGGCTTCGAGAAAGCCTGGGAGCCCTTGTACAGTTGGGTGGGCAATCATCAAAGGTCCACGTACCGAATGTGGTCATCCACTGCTGGTTCTACTGATTCATCAAATGCTGTCATCTGCTGCTGGTTCTCTTGGAGGATATTGACAGTGAACATATATGTGCTGCCCTAGAATCTCTCTCTCTCTGTTTCATGGCCACTGTGTGTTCACTCCCCTGTATGTGCCCACTGTGCAGTGCTTCCTCAGAATGGGCCCTTTGGCAATGGGCCAACTGACCAAGGACTGAGACGCACTAACCGGGAGAAAATAAGCATCTGTTTTTCACGTGGCTGTTGCTAGTATTTTCTTACAGCAGTAGGACGCTATCCATCCTAACATTATTTTTCTTCCAGAATGAGCCTTCAGTTTAGATAATCACATTATAATTTAATAGAAGGTACATCAAACTTTTTTATTCATTGTTTCTCCTTCTAGCTTTATCTTCCAATCTGCTATTTATCATAAACTAACTTGTACATGTGCATGACCTAGATTTTTATTTTATTCAATTAAATTATCTTAAAGAATCACAAAACCTAGCCAGGTGTGGTGTCACATCCTTTATGTCTTTAATCCTGGGACTCAGGAAGCAGAGGCAAGAGAATCTCTGAGTTTGAGGCCAGCCTGGTCTACGGAACAAGTTCTAGGACAGCCAGACCTACACAGAGAAACCCTGTCTCAGGGAAACAAAAATTTTATATATTTTATTTCAAATTTGTATTTTTAAGATGGGATCCCACTAATATTTTTTTAAAAGAATACATTACTACCCCTTCCTCTCCCACCTTCAACTCTTCACATGTGCCCTGAAACTCCCTCTCAAACTCATGACTTCTTTAATTAGAATTGTTAATAAATGTATTTGTGTGCATACATATGTATTTGTATCTGTCTATAAAACATCTTGAGTCTATTTCTTGTTGCCTGTGTGTGTGTGTTGCATGTGTGTGTGATGTGCTTATGTGTGTGTGTGAGGATGTGTGTGCATGGGATTGTGTGTGTGTGTGTTTATGTGTGTGTGTGTGTCTGTGAGCATGCATGTGCATTGGCATGTGTCTGTGAGCATGTGTGTGTATTGACATGTGTGTGTGTGCATGTGTGTGGTGTGTGTGTGGTGTGTGTTTGTATGTGTGGTGTGTGTATATGTGCCTGTGTGTGTTTGTGTGTTTGTGTGTGTGTGAGCATGTGTGTGGTGTGTGTTTGTGTGTGTGTTTGGATGTGTGAGTGTGTGTGGGTGTGTGTATTTGTGTGAGTGTGTGCATGTGTGTGGTGTGTGTGTGGTGTGTGTTTGTATGTGTGTGTGTGTGCATGTGTGGTGTGTGTATATGTGCCTGTGTGTGTTTGTGTGTTTGTGTGTGTGTGAGCATGTGTGTGGTGTGTGTGTGTGTGTGTGTGTGTGAGCATGTGCGCCCGTGGGCATGTGTGTGTTTACAGCTGATTATTTAGGACTGGGTAGCCCACTAAGGCCCATTCCTGAAGAGAACTGATCACCCCTCTCTCAGCAGCCAATGAACATATTTAGAGCAGGTGTTCCTCCTTCTTGGTCTTCTCTGAGTTTTCTAAGCAATTTTACTCTTTCACTTGATTTTCTGGCTTTAGTATTGCACTTCTAGGATGTATTATTTTAGGATTTTAATTCAGATAGCATGACTCTACAGGCTAATTTTTATAATCATCTATAACTTACATCTGCAATATGATACAGCTCCCCTGTGTCTTTTAGTAACATTTGAATTTTCTTTTTGAAAAAAGGTTCAAGGATGGAGAGATAGGCTCAGCAGTTAAGAGCACTGACTGTTTTTCCAGAGGTCCTGAGTTCAAATCCCAGCATCACATGGTGGCTCACAACCATCTGTAATGGGATCTGATGCCCTCTTCTGGTGTGTCTGAAGACAATGACAGTGTACTTATGTATAATAAATAAATCTTAAAAAAAGAATT
The DNA here is from genome assembly GCF_011064425.1 of Rattus rattus. NCBI lineage: Eukaryota > Metazoa > Chordata > Mammalia > Rodentia > Muridae > Rattus > Rattus rattus. The sequence goes on from NC_046159.1 coordinate 5,372,931, forward strand.
TGTGTTAAATTTTGTATTGGTTATGGTGAGTTATGCTGGCTGCTGTAACAAATATAGTCCCAGAGTTTTCTTGCTTGCACCTCAGGACAGTGTGGGTTAGTTAGGTGGATCCATGACATTCAATGATCTGGATGGTTGGTGTTAGCTGTCAACTTAGAATCTGCCAGGAGAAGCCTGCAGGCACACCTGTGAGGTGTCACCCGGGCAAGGTTAGCCTCTGAGCACACCTCTGAGGAAATACCTAACTGGGTTAGCCTGCAGGCACACCTGTGAGGGAATATCCAGGCTAGGTTAGCCTGTGTGTTTGCCTGTGGGGCACTACGCTGATTAGCCAAGCTAAATGCGAATCCAAGAGTGAAATGATCCTGGTGAAGTCATAAAAATTATCTCTCACTACTTATATAAAATCCAGAAGATTCTGCCAAAGTGCTATTCAAGCCAGTGAGGGTTTAGTCATTGGCATTGGGGTTAGCTCAGCAATGATATCACCATCTTACACATTGGCAAAGGCTAATAAAAATATGACGGCTAATACAGAAGATAAGTTTCTTCTTGATTTGTTTATATCGTTTCTATGTTATGACAATTTTAGACTTCGTGTTTTTAGTCTTTGTCTTTTATTTCAAACCTAAATATGAAAATATTTCACAGTATTGAATTGAATGAGATTTTTGTTTGTTATAATAAAATTGCACCTGGAAAAAAAAAAGAAAACCTTTGGGATGGCCCTCGTGGACATCTGGATTCTTATCTCGATGGAACATCTATCTATAATGAGGGATATGCTTCTGACATCATTCCTGATAACAGGATGCTCCGAGTGGCTCTCAGCATTGTTTCCAAAAAGACAACTGTGTTATTGTGGAAGTGGGGTTGTATTGATGTCTAAAGGTTTCTAACACTCTTCTTTTTATAATTTTAAATATTTACGCATGATGAGAACTTGGGCTGCTTAATCACACACCTCCATCTGAATCCTTTATTTATTTTCTTACCCACAACCTTTCTCTGTTGCCAAACTCTGCTGCAGAGAATGTTAACCTCACTAGCACTTCCTATTTGGTAGCAGAAACCGTAAAATCTGTAGTCAGGAAAACCAGAGTTCAAGCTCTTTTGTCATCTTCAAGTATTTACTCTGCTAGGCACCTATGTTTCCCTTCCTTGATTTAATTTATCATTACTATTGCTAGCAATCGTAAGTCAGGATACAAACTAATATGTTTCATTGTGACATCCTTAAGATTTATTTTTATGCACATAAATATTTTGCCTGCATGTGTACTGCATGTGTGTAATGCCCAAGGAGGCCAAAAGAGAGTTCTTGATCCCTTAGAACTGGAGTTGAGAGCCACCATGTGGGTGCTGGGGACCACACCGGGTCTATTGTGTTGACAGCTCATGTTCAACAGCTGAGCCATCTCCTCAACCCATATATATATATATATATATATATATATATATATATATATATATATATACACACACACACATATATGTGTCATTATACTTTGTTCTAATGTCCTTTCCCCCCACAATGCTTTCCAGAGTGACTATGTTTTTATAGGATGTAGATGAATCCTTTCCCTCTGAGATGGAATGGAAATAATATCTTTATTACTTTGCTTTATAATGGCGAGTTCATTTTCCTAATTTTAATACCATTTCCAATAGGGATGACGTCAAAACTATGTCTCCAGTATCAACCTCCCAAGAGGTCCAACTCACATTGCCAAGTCCTTGCTGGCATTGCTGCGTGAGTAAATGAAACCTCAGTAAACTTAGTGGAAGCCCACTGTCGTCTTTCCTCCAGGACTGGTGGGTATCTGTGCTCCTAATCTTTACAAGAAGTGTCATCCTTCATCCAGTTGGTAAGGAGATGGAGTAATCCTTGGCTTGGCTTTTTCTACCTTTCCTAGTCATATTATTTATCCTAGTTCAGCAAAATGCCTGGTTGAGCTGGGTATGGGCTCATGTCCAGAATCCCTATCATGGCAGATCCATGAGACTTACTCTACCTAGCAGCTATTGGGTAGACTAGAATACCAGTGTAGACTTGTTTTGAGGAGCCGTTCTTTCTCTGGGTTTTAGCAGACAATATGCAAGGTTGTTCCATCACCCTAAATACCCTTCACTTTTTTCCTCCCACTACATCTCTAAAGCTAATGGTCTTTTGCTGTCTTTAGTTTTGTCTATTCTATAATGTCCCACAGTTAGAAAGACACAGTCTACAGTCTTTTCCATTGTGCAAGTGAGCCCCTTCTCTGACTGAGACCAGGGGTTAATTCTGAGCTGTAAACCTTCAGGAGATGTAGCCTCATGGGAGACTTCGGGGTCATTGAAGGTGTGAACTGAAAGAGATTTGGGGGATCCAGGTCCGGTCTCTCTCCTCTTTCTGTCTGTCACTTCCTGGTGAGCAGGTCAGCTCTCACCATCCTATGATGACCTGCCACAGGCTCAACACCAGGGCTAAGGAACGGCAAAACCCTGAAATCAGAGTCAAACCATTCCTCTTGGCTTTTGTAATTTGTTTGTTTTGTTTTTCAGAGTGAGTCTTGCTGTGCAGTCCAGGCTGATGTATACTTTGGTATACAGACCAGACTGGCCTCAATGTCCTTGAGCACGGGGGGATAGTGTGAGCGCCACACTGGCCTGCTTTGCTCTGTTGTTCCCCTCAGGTAGGTGTCACCTTGACGAAGTCTGACTATCAGTGTGTCACCTTGACGAAGTCTGACTATCAGTGTGTCTGTCTCCTTTATCAGTTTCCAAGGATCTTGTCACCAATGACAGGGTGTTATTTTGCTCATTCACATCCTCAGTCTAGGCCTTGACCTGAGCTTGGTATCTGTTTGAAACTTGGCCAACTCTGGCAACTTAAGACTTTGGCACCCCGTAAGGAAACATGGAGAGGGCATGTTCTTCCCCCCTTTGGATTTTTCCATAAACACTCAATTTCACGAACCTCTCTTTAAAGGAGATGTCTATTACAAATAAATAGTAAGGACACAGAAAGAGATAAAGAATTAAATATGCAGTTATGTGAAAAGTGTGTCACACTTTCTAGCACATAAATATAGACTTTTTATGAAATACTTTAGTTTTCAGAAAACTAGATCCCAGGGTTGCTGTGGCAGGGAACAGACCCATCTCTCTCCTTTAAATAGCATTCCTATACGAATCCTTAGGCAAGGGTGCACACTGTCACTTGAACCTTAAATTCTGATTATTTTCCCCATTCATGTACAAGTATCTCTTACACTAAGAAGCTACAGATGCAATATGGCTTTTAATAGATTGACCGTGGGTACATGTGTGCCATTGGGCATTAGACCCAGAGGGGTGTGCATGCTAGGCATGTATGCTATGTATGCTACCACAGAGTTCTATCTTCAGTGTTGTGTTAGAGAAAGGGTCTTGGTATGTAACTCACAGTGGTCTTGAGTTTGGTATTTATCCATTCAGGCCCTCAGTCTAGATCCTCCTGCTTCCCCCTCCTTGGCTTACAAGAGTGTGCCACCACACCCAGGTTGAATGTACTCCACAGACTACTAAAGACCATTTCTCACGGGCACCATGAGCGTGAATGAATATTCTCTTAATTGAGTGGGATTGCTCAGGGTGCAAATATGACTTCCTAAATCTTTGTGTGAGACTCTGAAAAAAATCAATCACAACAAAACAAAACCAGACAGTACAACTCAGACACCTAGGGACAGCCCACAAGCCCCGCCTGCCCATGTGGCCCGCTCGCTCACCTGACACCAGCTCTGCTTCTCTGCTATGCTCCAGGAGAGCCCTGGCTGTGCTCCACCCTGCTTTAACAAGACATGACGTGAAGAAGTAGAAGAAACCGAGGCTCCAGGAAACAGGTTTACCTTCCCCAAGGAGGCTAGATCAGCAAACAGTTACTTACAAACCAAAGTGACCAGATCACAGAACAAGAAACTGTGTCAAGTAGAAGAAGACACAGAATTCATTAGAGAGATTCCACAAAAGAGCCGGAGAGGAATTCCCAATGGGACACGGGCATGATGCCCCAGTGACAAATCTGAAGGACCCAAGTGGTTCCCAGAAAATGAAACAACCAACGAAAAGGTCCCAAGGTTTTAAAAAAAAATCCTAAGCTCGAGAAGAGTTTATAGTTCTCAAGATTCGGAAGAATTGGCAATAAAGTGACAGTTAGGAATCATTCACAGAACGTACAGTTGCTGTGGGTGTTTATGGATAATTATGGGCTTAGACTGTGAGCAGAAGAGAAGGCTAGACAGGAAGTCTGGAGGGCAGAGAAGAATCAGAGCTGCGTGTCAGCCAGCCCTCACCAGTCATTCCGAGAATCTGAGGGCCAGGAGGTGGGTTACGCTCAGATTGTCCCAAGAAGCTCCTCTGCTCTGCCATCATATCTGGTGGCGACCTGATGTCACTGTAGAGGTGCTTTTCAGAAAGGCAGAGAGGAGAGCATCCCTTTGGGCTGATCCTAACCTGAAACTAGGGAGAAGTAGGAATTCTGGGAAAACAGCTCACGTGTTATCCAAGTTAACAGAGCAGCACAACCGAGGTACATAGATTAAGAAATAGCAAACCAATCCTAGAGAGCTGCTAGCTCTAGGGGAAGAAACTGTTGTTTAAAAGGAGATAAGGGGCTAGGAGGGAGCTGCATGAGTAAAGATCTTGCCATTGGGAGCACAAGGTCTCAGTTCAGTGCTCAGAGTCTATGTAAAACACTAGGTGAATGTGGAGACATGTGCTTGGAAGCCTGGTGCCTCAGGGGTTTGAGACAGGTGGATGCCTAGAGTTTGCTGAAGCTCTAAGACAGTGAGAGACCCTGCCCACCTGAAGAAGGTGGGTTTTTTCCACATGCAGTGTTGAACATGTGTATACCCACTCTCTCTCTTACACACACACACACACACACACACACACACACACACACACACACACACACGAACAACAAGAGATAAGAGAATAGCATCTCTCATAGATCATCTGTGAACGATACTCACACAGCCGTTCCAGCAGTGCCCGGCACACTGGTGTAACCACAAATCACAGCTCTGTGGGCTGGGTGGGAAGGAGGAAGTTACTTATGTGGGCAATAAGGTTGAAGTCAAGATGTAAGATTTCTAAGCCTTTCTATTGAAAAATTGGAACAATAGCAGCGTCTGAATTCCTATAGGAAGAAATACTATAGGAGGAAAAGCCTTGTGATTTGCATGTAAAAATCTGCACATAAAGGGGAAAATCTGCACATAAAGGAGAAATGCACAGAGTTGAAATCTGGGGAGAGGTGGAAAGGGGTAGGCCAGGGCTCTGCCCACCCTCCTTTAAAATAAAGCTTCAAGATTCCTTAACCTTAAGTTCTGAGGGGCAACACTGTTATTAAAGGACATTTTACTAACATGACTATGGTGTCAGAAAGATAATGCTGGGATAATGTGAGCAGAGTCGAAACAATAAGAGATTTCTGGAAAATTGTTTATGCTAAGTGTAAAAATCTTGTATCTGTATCAGTGAAGGAAATATGAAGGCAAAATAATCAATAAAAACACTATAATGAAACCTTTCTGACTATTTAGGGTAAAAGTCCCATTAATAGGGGATTCGGAGCAATGTCTTCTACCCAATAAGCAAATTCTTTTGTAGCTCCCTGGTTGAGAATTATTGATTAAAGAACAACATAGTTCCATTTACAACGATAACTTAATTTTAAGTGTATTTTTGTGGTTCTGCCGATAGCTCATTAGAGAAAATTAAAACATAAATTACTTCACTGCCTTCAAGCAGTTGCTGGTGTGCAATTAGCCAACACTTCGTGCTTTTCTTGTTAATTTTGAGGGTGGCTTGTTAATTCCAGGGAACACTCTTGCCTTTCCATAAAACACATCGAATAATTTAGAGAACATCTCACAGTAAGAATTTCAGATGGACCAAGAAGTCCTTGAGGTTGTCACTCACTGAAGTAGCCAGAGCTTCCGAGTGGTGATGAGATTGGGGGTCTCCTCTGTCTCACATGAATCACATAGTTGCTCTAGAATGGGTTGAGTCTAACACTTAAGAGGTCGGGGTTGGGGATTTAGCTCAGTGGTAGAGCGCTTGCCTAGCAAGCACAAGGTCCTGGGTTCGGTCCCCAGCTCCGAAAAATAGGAAAAAAAAAAAAAAGAGGTCAAGGTAAACGAGCATGAAGGACGGTGAGACTGAGGTCAGGAGGATTAGTTGCACCTGTCCCTGTCGGCGTTGACGTCACTGTGCAGAAGCAAGGTGCCCCTGAGGCAAAGCTTATGGATTACAGACGACGCTGTCAGGGACTTTTATCAGTGGACGGTTTCAGATTGTGGCACACATCTGGGGTCGATACGAATGCTTTTAAGGATCCCACTTCTTGGGTTAAATAATATCCTTAGACACTCAAATGTAGCAGGACACACTGAAAACTTCCGGTTCCCACATAGGAACCCTGAAGACCGCAAGGCATGTGGAATTGAATTCTAAAATGTCACAAGTTTTTTAAAAGTTACTTCCATGTGATTATTTATCTACTTGTTCGTGTGTGTTCCCACACCACGATGCACAGAGGTCAGTGGGCAAATTGCAGCAGTCAGTTCTCTCTTTATACTGTCACCCTGTGTCTATGGAACTTGGTAGAGCAAGCATCTCGCTGTGTTGAGCCATCCTGCCAGCCTTTCTGCCTCAAGAGAAAGCGGGAGAAAATGAGAGCAAAGTGCACACCCAGAAAGAGGTGAAGTATTTGGAGGCACAGATAGCAACAACTTGAAGGACCCCCCAGTTTGTTTCCCTAGTTGGTTAAGCTGCTTTGCTTTGTGAATTCCATGTATACCAAGTATCTTCCCAGTGCACCCAGCCCAGCAAAGCCTAGTTCAAACACACACACACACACACACACACACACACACACACACACACACACACACACAAATTTAATACAATATCTTATAGGAGACCAACCATCAACTTGCCTGTAATTAACTGTCCCAGTGTTAGTGCTAAACTTCCTCCCTGACAGGAAACCCTTTGTCTCAGACAAATTGGCAGTGATGGCCACCCTAAGCTGTGTATTTTCCACTTAAGCTAAATTAAGTGAGATGTGGCTTTGGGAGCTGCGGATCAGGAAAGCTCAATTAAAATGGACACCTTTAACTGCGTGCCACTGGTGGAGGCCGCTGCATCTAAGCCTTCGGTGATGAACCTTATCCGAGTGCTTCTGATCTTCAGTGTTTGGGACCCTCTCAAGCTGTGGGCAGCAGACTGGTGTTGATCAGAGCTGAGGGACTTCTGAGTAAGAAGGCCGTTACTTCAATGCTGTTCTGAGAAGACTAATTATCAGGCTGTGCTTCAATGCCTTCTGTGTAACAGTGGTTGGTCAGAGTTCATGGAACCCCGGTTGGATCGTGCAGTTCATGGCCCTGAAATGGCAGCCTTTCAGATCACCATAGTAAAGTAAATGTTTTGGATTTCGGTTTTCGGAGTTATCTGGCTACTGATATGTAAAGATGATATACAGCTTGGTAAGTTCCCTGTCTGTAGGAGAACTCAGTGAGTGTAGGCCAGTTTATTGCCTTCAGAAAGCCTGGAGATGAGGGCTGGCCTTTCGAGTGTGAGGACTTGAGTTAGGGTTCCCCAGAACTCAAAAATCTGGACATGACATCATGCGCTTGGAATCCCATGATGGTTAGGGTGCCAGGTAGATCAAGTCAGTCAGCCGAGCCAACTCAGTGAAATTCCAAGCCAGCGTGAGACCCTCAAGTCTCAAATGAAAATGGAAGGAGTGCCGGAAGAATGACAGACACTCAAAATTGTTCTCTGACCTCCACACCAAAGCACTCACAGGAACACCTCCTGACACGAATGCGCCCATAGGCGCAGGTGGGAAAACCGACAGCCCCAGCGGCCCACACAGCAATCAGACAGTCTGGCTAAGAGACACGTTACTCACCGATGCAAAGGCTTTCAGCAGCTTGGCAGACGAGCCTACAGAACTCTAATCTCACATCCAACACTGTCTCCCTACATCGTGATTTTGACCATCAGCAAATTAAGAGCAAAGGGACTGTGAAATTCCTCACTTTGAGGGGTACCTGATATCTGTATAGCATTTCCATAGATGTTCTATTAGCTCCTTTTGACTACTTCCCTGGAATCTTCAGCACAGCACAGAGAAACACCCACTGCCTTAACAGAGAGGAAGGAAGCCAAGAACCCATTCAGGAAAGTTGTCCTCTAGCCTATACCTGACACACACACACACACACACACACACACACACACACACACACACACACACACATGCACACAATGGATGTGCACACCTGCACATACATAAAACAATTTTAAAAATGTATGACTCAAGTAGTATGTGCATTCTGCCTGCCCCCTCCAAAAACTAAAGTAAATGAAATAGTCTATTAGCACAGAGGAAAGAAATGGCTGCTGGGTAAACATAGGTGACCGCTCTACTCGCTTCCACACTGTGTGCCAATCTTGCTACTAGAATAGGATATGTGTAATTGCAAAGTCGTAGAAGCCAAATAAGTTGAAATGGATGACTGATTTTTCTTCTACTTAGGAGACACTGGATTACTATCCTTAAAAACCGAAATGTGCCAATCCCCCTTTTAAAGGGGGGCAATTTTCTTACTGTAGCCTCCTCTTTAACTACAGAACATGCCAAGGTCAAACGGAGTAGTGCAGCCTTCAGTCTCATAATTTCTAACCAAATTAGTTTGGAAAAATATGTGTGAAGGATATAACCTAATATCTACTTGTATATAAGAGAGGAAAATTCACAGGTTTGGAAGGAAACAATTCTGATATACACCTCAGTTGAGGCACCTACTTTTTCAGGAAAAAGTCCCTTCTCTTCCTTAATCTTTCCCAGTAAGGGAAACAAAGAGAAGTTTATTTCATATTTCAAAGATGTCAGTAAAGCTGAGAAAGGCACTGTGCTGCTGTGGTGTGTGGTGCTTGAGGTGGGAAGAGACTGGAGGACTTCAGCCTTCGAGAGCCAGGCCTCCACCTCAGTTACACTCCGGAGTCAAAACACAGAAGGGCTTGCATGGTGAGAGTACAATCAGGCACTTGACCGCGATCACCAAAGCCCCAATGCTTCTAAGCTTTACTGAATAGACTTGTTCAAAAGCAGAATCTGTTTTTTTGTTTTGTTTTGTTTTAGGGCTTGTTTTGGTTTTGTTTTTTGAGACGGATTCTCTCTATGTAGCCCTGGCAATTCTGGAACTCACTATGTAGACCAGGCTGGTCTCAAACTCACAGAAATATACCTGCCTTGGCCTCCCACATCCTGGGATTAAAGGTGTACGTTAGCATGCCTGGCTAAAAGCACAATCTTTAAATCTTCTTTAGTTTTTGAAGATTGTAATATAATTGCATTATTTCCCTTTCACCTTCCCCCATCCAAACTTCCCCATATACTCCTTCCCTGATCTTGCAAATTCATGGCCTCTTTTGTTCACTGATTATTTTATGCACATATATGCGTGGCTATCTATTTCTAAATGTATAGATAGAATATGATCAGTCTGTATGATGCTACTGGTATGTAAATTTTGTGAGAGCATCATTTTACATCCCCAGCACTTGCCACTGGACTTTCCCAAATCTGTTGGTCGGTCAAGCTGTGTGATAGGTAACACAGATCTATTGTTCTCTTCAAAGTCTTGAGTAAGTTGTTTGTTTGCTTGTTTTTGTTTTTACTAAAAATCCTGTTTTTAGCTTTAGTTTCAGGTAGTTGGGACTGGTCTTACTTCTAAACTTCTGATGTATAAGCCCTTGCATATCTTACAATATTTTAAAGAAGAGAAATACCCTCCAACCAAATGTATAATAGTATAAGATAGTGAGCAAGGGGGTGAGGTGGGTGTCGCCGTGGAGATTGTGGACTTCAGGAAAGATGAGTGAGCAGAGCAGTGGGTGTAAGGTTGACCAGATCACATCTTCCCTCAGGAAGCTCCCTAAGGTTTAGGGTTTTAGAGCAGAATCAGAGCTATATGCAGAGTACTTGGTTCCCTTGCCAGCAGGTTAGCTGCTGTAGACTCTTGGACATCCATTTATCCTTTATCGTGAGGTAGGACCATATTGTGTACTGGAAGGGAACGGGTCATAAAGTACCAGGATGAATACAAGGAAATGGAACAAGAAACAAGGAAAACGATCCCTATGGCACAGGGCAGCATCTGCAGCTGCCACTGCAAATCCGATGCCCTCGTTTAATGTCATTTGCTTAAAAAAAAAAAAAAGAAGGAAAAAGACAAAAGAATGAAAATAAAAAATTAAAGTTGAGTGGGTGATGTATGCTAAATTTAAAAAAGAAAAGTTGAAATCAGCGTAGGTATTGTGGAACATGACTGCAATTGAAACAACCCGGAAGCTTAAGTTTGGGGATTTCTATGAGTTACAAGGCCAATGTGGTCTTTAAGATGAGCACTAGGCCAGCTGGGAGTGTACGGTGAAGCAATGTTTCCTGACATAAAAACAATGTTTCTATCCTTAAAATTTATATTCGGGTCTAGCGCCTCCCCTCTTCTGTAGTTTTGTAACAACAATTCTTTGAAGAGAGCAAGACAATAAAAGTGCTTGGTCTTCACCACTCTAATCTTTTGTGGTGTGGGCTGATGCTGTGAGGCCTTAGATAACTGAAGGCGTACGTTAGGGCAGAGCCAGACCTCTTCTTCCCAGGACGTCTCAGTTGTTTTTCTTTTTATGTTTCCAACCTATAGCCTAGGCAGCAAGTTAGGAAGGAAGGGTTTTGGCTTACGGTTCAGGAGATCGGGAGACATTATCCATTGTGCTGGGAAAGGCCTGGCAGTAGGAACACGAGATGGCTTGCTCACATCCTGGTGGATCAGGCAGCCCAGAAAGCAGAATGCTGACATTGAGCTGACTTTTACTTCTTCTCATTTTTATTTAGCCTGAGACCATATTCAGAGTTCGTCTCCCCTACAATTACTCCTCTCTGGAAGCACTTTCACACACACACACAAATGTGCTTCCCTAACACACCACATGGTTCTTAATTCGTGGCGACTGACAATTAAAGTTAACTATACAAAGGATAAATTAATAAAAATATCACACAGAAAATCACAAAGCTGGAGCATTCCTAATTCTTCAGGGGAGAACAAGACCTTCAAGGAAGTGTAAGAAAAAAACCTCAAATAAGACCTTCCCAAAGTACCCAGCAAGAGCAAGGGCAAGGGGGGGACAACCCACTAGGGCAAGGGAAAGAGGAATTAAATAGCTGCACAGCATGTTTATGGGGGTACAGACCTTGGGCATCTTCCCAGCATACCTTGAACGCACCTCACCAGGGATTGGGGTACAGCCAAATGCTTCATCGTGGTTGGGAATGCTCCATGTGGAACTGAGAGCTGGAAAATTAGAGGGTCTCTGGGTCAGCATAACTGGCTCCCCTGGGCAGGCAGAAGCTCAGCATCTCAGAAAATACCACACACACCAAGAGCAAGAGAACTAGAGAACTGGATTCAGCCTGACACACATCAGCAGGTGATGGACACTTCCTTTGTTCCGTTCTAATCCTTGCACACAATTTGCTGTGGCCCCTGGAATACCATCCGAGGAGAGCATTGGATTTATTGACGGTAAAGCTCATAGGACTGGGTACACTGGAATGGAACGGATCCAGATTAAATTTCCTAACATCAGGCATCATAGGGAGTCATTATTTTGCTTTGTAGAAAGATGGAGGTGTTTTGAGTCTCTGACTCTGTCCTGCAGTTCTACAGATGGTCTCACTGCCTTTGCTGTGGGAACTTACCTATTAGCCTGAAGAGATTTACAAGAGCCTCTGGGCCCTAATCCTCACAGTTCTGGGTAGTGTTTTGCCTCAGTTTCTCTATTTGTAAGAGGGAGCATGGCAAGCTTCCAAACAGTAGTGATACCTTGGGTAAGGAGACCATGTGGTTTCATATTTCAGAGTGTTGGTTCAGCCATGTAAACTTTACTTCCAGGCTTAAAGACAGGAAGGAGATTTCTAAATACGACGTTTTCTTGACTTGGGATTTATTTCCAAGCTTCTGCTTACTTGATGACCCCTAATATGAAAAATGTATCCCCATGATCCTGGGAGAGAGAGACTTAATGTATGGTTTTATTTTTAAGACAATAAAACGTTTTATTGCCCTACTACGATATAATATGAATAACTTTGATGTGCTGACCTCTCAGGGTTTGAAAAACACCAAAATTGGGCCAGTTGGGCACCTGTAATTAAAAGCAGCAACTCCTGTTTACTGTGCATCAGATGCTTCTGTGTGCTTGGTTGGGAAAAGCCTTTCCTGTACAGAATGTTCCCTGCCTCCATTCAAGGAGGGAGGCCAGTTGAACTGGTTGTTTGTTTTTGAGCCCAGGGAAAAGCTCATGGAGATGGAGGCCAAGCCTGGCAGAGGTCATCTTTGTTGCAAGTGGCTGAGAGATCGCCTCCCCTGCTGAGGCGGGGGATATTTTTAGCAACAAGCTAAAATTTCTCATTATTGACATTGTTTTCATTTCCACTCGGAGGCAAACTTCAGGAGTCAGGGAAGGAAAACAAAACAGGAGGCAGAAGCGTTAATAGGAGCCGAGTGTCCAACGTCTCTGTAAAAAGAAACTGATTAAATTGCTTCCCCTAGTGTGGCAACCAGGGTTCTGGCACCGGGGTGGCTCTAATAGCTGCAGGCTAAAAGAATCGTTTCCACGGCAGCTGCTATGATGATAATGTAAATTTCACTTAAGTACACATGATTACAGAAAATTGCCCAGAACTGGAACCGACTTTTTGAGGCACTGTTTATGGAGCAATATAGATTTACCATTTTTTTTTTCTCTCTTAAGTTCAATGGAAGACAAACTATTTTGACTCCAGGAGAGGATAAAGGTCTACAGCAGCTTATTAGCTGGATAAAGCTGAGCTCAGGAGGCCAACAGATTTTCTGAGAGCTGATGCCTGGGTGGGAGACTGGGGTGTTAGGGTTCCGGTAGCTGTTCCACCATATTTGATAACCTGCCCAGCCCTTGAGGACAGCAAAGAAGTGAGAGGGAAGAGAGAGAGAGGAGAGGAGAGGGGGTACAGTGGGAGAGGGGAGGGAGGGGGAGGAGAGAGAGAGAGAGAGAGAGAGAGAGAGAGAGAGAGAGAGAGAGAGAGAGAGAGAGATTCTTCAGAGGCACTGGTACTTGAAAGGCCTGGGGAGGTGTCTCTTCAGGAAGTTGGCCTACAGCGAACATCATGAGCTTCACTCCCCCCCCCACCATGCCACCACAGCTGTATTCCCATAGATATTTGTGGGATTAAGTTAAATTAGGCTGAATTTTTTCCTTCTATTTAAAATACAGACAACCCGTGGCATGAAATAAAATCAAAATCACCAGAAGCATCTTATTGGGGTGCTAGGATTGCAGGAGACAGGACATCACAGTGGGGATAGGGCAGAGAGAAGATGCCAGCCAGCATGCCAGGTGATGATGTCACGTGCGTTCAGAATATTTTAGCAGAGAACTCACCTGACAAGAGCGAAGGAACCGGTTTCATCCACGGGGATTGGAACTCTCATTCTCACAGCAAGGGAGATGATGGGTGTTCACATTTCACAGATGAGATTTAAGCCTAGAAGCTAAAATCTACACTTACTAAGCACGTGCAGGCAGATTTGGCACTAGTTCTGTGAAGGCCTGGTTCTAAGCCCCTTTGCACAGGCCTGACATGCTCGACAAAAAGCAATGCTCTCCCTGTGGCAGAGCCAAGCATTCACTCCAACCGACTTTCCCGAAGAAATTGTCTTCGCAGAGAGCTCTTAGGAACACCTTTGGTTCAGTTCTGTCAAGGACCTGAGGTGGAACTGTGCTGGCCTCTTCCACCTGTTGATTCATGACTGAGGAGTTAAGGTGATTTCTGAGAGTCAGAGTGGTGTGAACTTAGAGCTTGGGGTTACTGCCCTTGCCTGTGTGACCTCTGTGTGCTGCACCCGAGTTGTGGCGAAGGTTAGAAACGGAGAAGTCAGGAGGGCTGCAGCTGAAACGCACGCACGCACGCACGCATGCACTCGCGCACACACACACTGCGGGCGGCAGCTTGTCTGCTGTTGAAGGGGTAGAGGGGAAGGGAAAGACAGTAAGATGAAACAATTTACCCACCAGATTCCACGAAACAGCAACAAGAAACAGAGTTACTCTCCAATACGTACGCCGTTCATTGGTGTTTTCAGATACAAAGCAAACGGCCTGTGCCATCATTCCACAGCAGGGTGGTAATTATTATGTCATAAACGATTGTCTGGGAATTTTCCTAGACCTTTCAGCCTGCTTGGGAATTAGTCCTGGAGTTTAAAAATAATAACAATGGTTTATTAATTCTTTGAGATTTTTCATACAACGTAACTTGATTAAATTCACACCTATTTTTCCCCCTACTCCCAGCTCCTTGATCTTCCACACACACACCCTGTGTGCTCTCTACCCCCTCAGAGACCTACTTTCAAGGACAGGTCTTGGACCTCTGGCTCTTTAAACCTCTCTTCCCCCTCTTCCATGATGTTCCTTGAGCCTTAGATGCAGGGACTATATTAATTGGGGATGGGGACCCCGGCAATAGCTGGTCTCTGCATTTTGAACAGTTTTGGCTTTTATAAAGAAAATTAGCCCAGCCTACTATAAAAAAGATGCTTCTTTGGTGAGGAGTAAGAGCTGTGCTTATCTGAGGGTATGAAGATACTTACATAGATTGCAGTTAGAACTGATCTGGGTTTAGAAGAGTGGTGGTGGTCTCGTTTTGTAGATTCTATGGCCTTGTCAGCCATTGCTGGTCAACTAAGTTCAGCACCAGGCATGAATTCCCTATAAATCCAGGTGGTTGTTGGTTACTCTCAAGATATAAGTGGCACTAATGCAAGTCTTACAGCTCTGGTCATTCATTATTGACGCTCATCAGTGTTCCGGCCAGGCAGAATTACTGGCAGCTTGGTAGTTTCTCCCGGGACTGTGATAGATGGCCCTCAGTAGTGAGACTTAGAGTTCTGGAGATAACCTGGCATTTCTGGGATGCATCCCACACACCTGTGCCACATGGAACATTATAACAAACTCACTGGGACTTCTGAGGTGTCCACAGTCCTTCTGTGAGTGTTGTGGACCAACACATGTGAGTGAGATCTTTTACACGCAGCACACTTGTTGAAAGCCAGCACACTTTTGGGTGTGTCGACACAAGCCCTGGCTCTGCATTCGCTCCTCACAATCAGAGAGGCCACCACACCATCTTAATCTAAATCAGGACATGGTGAAGAAGGGCAGCAGGCTAGCTCTTCTGAGACATGGGACTGTTCCCTGATGAGTTCAGTCCCTTGAGAGGTTTTCCTCCTTCCAGACTTTGAGGTTTCGAGTATGGTGCAATCATTTTGGAAAACAGATGGAACTATAAAATGAGTTTTATTTCTCAAATCCTGCCCAGGAACAATTTAAACTACGTAAAGGTCATTCTGTCTGTGCACCCTGAACCCTGCAACCTGACACCTAGCCCTATGTGCGACCTGCAGCCTGATCCCTAGTCCTTTCAACTTAAGGTTTTCTGGTTTTGCACATTGCTTGATTAAGACTTAGTCGCTCTAAGTAGTTTTAGAAGGAACGTAGGAAGGGAGGAATTGAGTAAGCACCAAGAAGCATTGTTTGCAGCACAGAGACCAGACTGGAAATGTGTAGCTTAGATCTATTTACAAATGAGTCGAAGTCAAAAGCTTCTCTGTGAGATGACAGAACTGACATCTGGACCCAGCTTGGACAGTTAATGGGGGACTCCTCAACCCTTTGGGCTCTTCCTTCACTGTTAAGATAGTTCTATCACGTGTGTTAGTGATTTGTTTGTTTGTTGAGACAGAATCCCAAGTAGTCCAGGATGGCTATGGAGCAGACAGTGGCCTTGAACTTCTGATCTCCCTGCCTCTGCTTCCCGAGTCTTGGAATTACAGGTGTCTTTGCCTTCAAGGAACTTGCTGCTCATATAACTGTTGGGAGGCCTAGGGTGTCGCTGGTGGCTGAGGGTTTGTCTAACATTTACAAGGCCCTGGGTTGGATCTCCAGAACAGCAAAGAAAAATAAGCAGCCGCCAATAAATGGTGACTTGATTGAGCTAGTCCTTAACGGAAAAGTAGCCCCACAATCTATATTTCGTTAGACAAAGCACATGGTGCTTGGTTTCCAAAACGGCATTCAAATCCATTACAGCCTCTCAGTACAGTTCCTTAAAACATCTTTCTTGATATATCTGGAAACACCGCTACATAGTTGTGGGGTATCGGGCAGTTATCACATCAGCAGAAGAAAAAGGTTGTCATCTGATCTTCCCATTAAAAAGGAGAAAGAAGTACCAGACATATTGATCTCAGCCGGCAGAAGTTAAACATCAAAAAAGTCTTTGGTTCCGGCCATGATGATTGCTTTCATACAATCCTCGGGTTTCTGTCTTCAACTAACGTGTGGCATTTTGCCATCTCCTGGTAGATGTAGATCATTATGCAGAACCTGCTATGGATACACTTCGGGGATCCCTTTGTATGCATACAAACTCAGATTGCAGGACTACACAAACAGACACATATGTATATGTAGAAACACGTATAGAGAGGGGTGAGACGCCTGGTTGTAAGTATAGACTGACAGTATTAGAGCACATAATAAAGTAGCTGGGGTCTCCAAGAACTTACCTGCCTATGAGACACGAATATCCTTCATCTGTCAGGGTCCCACCTGCCTGCCTTGTGGGACGTCAGAGGACAACATTAGGTAACTTGAGAATGCCTCAGGTTCCTCTCAGTGTTGTATGAGGTGGCCACTCACTTCTGAATTTCCTCAGATAGGCTAGGCTTGCTGGACAGAGAGCTTCCAGGGGTCCACACATCTTGGGCCCTTCATTACCTCTGTTAGGCTGCTTTCGAGCTATACATGGGTGAAGACATTGTTTTGTCTGTCTAGTGTCCGTTTTCCATTTTGAATAAACTCCCATTCTCAAGGTGTTCAGAATCACCGAGAGAAATGAGCCCTTGACTGCTGAGCTTGGCCTGTTCTGCTGTTTAGAAGGTGAGACAATTTATCCTAAAATGAATGAGACAGATTCCGTAAGCCAGAACACACAAGGGAAATCCACTTTCCTCGAAAATCCTGGCATCCGGCTCTCCTGGCACTGAAGGCAGTTCTACAGAAGGTCCTCCTGTCCTCTTCACAGAGGCGGAGGCGCCGCACAACTAATGTAGAAGCACAGCTGCCAAGAAGGGACCTGAAGCCTCCAAGAAATGAAAGGTCGGCCCGTGCTTGTCCACCTTCACCATAGTCAAGAGCAGCATCTGCTGTGACCTTGGGCTGACCCTGGATCTTCTAAGGGAACTCCAAACCCTACGAAGGCTTTTGTCCCGGGCAATAGCTAGAAATGGCTGGCTGAGGTCTGCCTACCACTGCCTTCATCTCTCCTCCTACAAGGCACTGCCGTGGTTTGTGCCAGGTTAATTAGGTACATTATATTGAATATGATTGATTGTTCTAATATATTCAGAGGAGATCACCAGTGCCGGTAACCTACCCTATGTTTCAACAGTGCACAAATGATCTCTGAGAGAATCTCCTACATTAAACACAAGGAACACTTCAGAAAAATCACAAAAACTTTGGTCCCCATTTACCCTGAAAGTTTTGGTTAGATAGATACCTATGGTAGCTATTTAACCATTAAATGGATAGATTAATGAAAAATACATATTTGAAACAAGGCATTAGCATGTTTTACAAAGAATGTGCCTAGAGATGAGCCGTGTGAAATATAATATCGATACTGAAGCTATGTGAAATATTCATAATAAATCATTATTGCATACTTTTTTCAAGAGTATTACTACAACTTGGTGAAGATTCCAACATCAGATGTCATAGTTCTTATTAAAACATCATCATGTGCAGAGAGGTCTGACCTATGTTGCCAAGTCACGGAAAGTGAGACTCTGGAGCCACGTGAGTGGCCCCAAAAATGTTTCTTTAATGGAAAAAATGACTTCATGTTTGACTATTTTTGAGAAGGGGGTTCTTAGGAGGCTGGCTTCAAATTCATGTCAATCTTTCTGCCCCAGCCTCTCCAGTGCAAAGATTATAGGTGTGACCTACAGACTAAGAGAAAAACACCTTGACCCATTCTGCCTCACAGTTCACAGCAGACTCTACCATTCGTAAAACCCCACTGCTCTTATGTTGACTGTGTGTGCATTGAACCTGGTTCTTGTTCCTTCAAAGTCTAGGCAAAAATTCTCATGGGATTTCGGATTGACTGCAGCCAACCAGACAGCACAGCATCCACATTTTGGTTCTGTGCAGCAGTTGAAACCGATCTATCCTATGTCCCCCAAAGAAAATGAAATAAGAAGCTTAGGTTAGACAACAGTCATATTATTAGAGTTACAATTATATTATGTATTACATGTTGGGGAAGATGATAGGTTAACATAGACTTGATACGTAGGAAGGTAGGTAGATGATGAATGGATGATGGATAGATGAATAGATAGATATCAATAGGTGATGGACACAGACAATTGGCAGATAGAGTACAAATAGATGATAGAAGGGAGAGTTATAGGACAAATGCCAGCTATCTAGATACAACAGAGGGGTAAGTGATAGGTGATAAATAAAGATGATAGCTAGCTACATATGATAAATAATAGGTTATAGAGAAAGCTGGTAGACAGATGGGAGATAGATATTGATGATAGATAGGTGACGGCTAGATAAAAAAATCAGTATGGTAAATAGTTAGCTAGATGTGGCAGACAGAGAGATGATAGGAGACAGGTAAACAAAGGCAGAGATAATGAGATGTGCGGGTGCCTTTTCTGTGTCGTGCACTCACCACAATTGCCACCCTGTGAACTTCTTCAGCATAGCATTCTCAGAACACGCGGTTGACACAATGACCCTACAGACTATCAGCTCCCCATATCCTTCCATATACGCCTCTACCAGTGATTTCAGTGGACAAGCCAAGTGGTTTGGATACAATGAGCTCTCAGCTGAACCTTTGCCTCAAACTGAAATTGAACCTAAGTCATGTCTGAAGTTCAAAAAGTTGAGTTAACTTTTCCCCTTTCTTTTAATTTTTGTGCGTCTCTGAACTTCCTGGTTTGGGTTGGGAGGAGAAACCAAAATACCGCAAGAAAAGCTATTCTTGTTTCATTTCCAGCCAATCCAGAGCCAAAAAGCACTAGAAATCTCATGAAGAAAACAGTTCCCACCTAATTTCTAGCCCCGAAAGGTTCAGATAAGTTTGAGTAAACTTTGGATAATGTTGCATCCATTACTTGGGGAATGTGGAAGACAGGCATTAGGTTTTTTTTTTAAAGGTCCTAAGATGATAGAATGAAAGAAATAAATGATAAGAAATTGGACATTTCATCAATTTAAGCAGAGGGCAAGATCATAATTGAAACAGCATTTGCACAAAGGAGCTAAGGCATCACAAATTTTGGAAGACAAAACTTAGCTTTTGACTTTTTGAGTACTGCCATTTAAAAAAAATCTATTATGTTGTTATCCTCATTTAAAGGGTAGTCACAAGAAACTGTCTTAAGATAAGTTCACTGGTTCCCAGGTCAACACTAAGAGCTAATTGCTCAGGGCATAAGTACACTGTCAACTGTGTTAATCGTGAAATAGTGAACCGATGGACTCCGTGCTATGCAGAACCAAGCCATTTACTAAAGAAATGTTTATTGGGCTCCTATGATGTGATGGAGGTTATGTGAAGTGTTAGGGGCTCATGGCCCTAGGTGCACACTCTTTCCAAACACTCTCTGATGGAAAAGACAATCATGTGAATGAGTTGAACCCAGTGGTAACGGGGTGATACAGACAGTCCCTCGGAGCTGGTGAGCTTAGTACAAGGAGGCCCCTGAACCCCTAAGCCAAGCTGGGTGCTCATGGCAGAGTTCCCAGAGGTGCTGAGATCTCAAGCAGAAAAATGGGTATGCAGATTGAAGACTCTGTTCTCTGGACCAAGCGTTCCCCTTGTCTTAGTTTTCCAGGAAAACAGGACAGAGTGTGGATACCATCTTGGTAGCGGCCACCATCTTGGCAGCATGAGCAAGAAAATGATGAGATCAGGCGTGGGTGCGAACAGGAGACTTCGAATTCCAAGCAGGCTGGGGAGGGGAAGGAAGGATCAAGCTGGGAAGCCCATCACTGAGACTGAATGATCACCTGCATCAGGACAGACACTGGGGTGAGGAACAAGCTTGTGTGGAGGAAGGCTGACCTTCTGAAAGCAAAGCACAGCCAGCCTCCCTCAGGACTTGATAAGGTCAAGACGTTTATTATTATCATTGTTGATATTATTACTTGACACAGTTTGGTGTAACAGGAAACCACAGGCTTTGGAGTCAGACGGACCCAATTTCCATTCCTGGCTCCACACTGTATATGTTCTGTGGCTTTGAATAAATTACTTAGCTTAGCTCCTACATGATGGAGACAGTGATGCCCCCTCCTTAGGGCTTCTGAGCAAAACAAGTGAGGCCCATCCCGTGAGCATGTGGGCGGTTCTGTGGTGCGTCTCATGCTCTGTGAATGTAGTTAGCTTGCAGCTTGCTTTGAGGACTGACTGTGGGTCCTCTGCAACACATTTCTCCAAATGCAGAATGCCTTCCTTCTCTGTCCTCCTGCAGCTTCTCTGGTGGACATTTCCTTGTCCTTTTGTGCTGTGACCCCTTCACTTTAGAACAGAGGAAAACAGGGGTTAAAGAAATGACTCAGAGAAATGCAAGCATTAAGTCCCAAGACTATCTAGCAAAAATGGTGAATTCCAGGTTTAGTTAGCGATGCTATCTCAAAGAATAAGATATAGAGTTATTAAGGAAGACATCTGTGGGCTTCTGATCTCCATACCTGTATACAAATATATGCTTATACATGGATACCCTACACCACACACACACAGGCACGCACGCACGCACGCACGCACGCACGCACGCACGCACGCACACAATGTAAGGAAACCAGCCAGGCATTGAAATTGTGTGTTCAGTGAGCACTCGAGAAATGAAGGCTTTCAATTCCAGCCAGATACTCTGAGTTCAGAGTCTGTGTTTTTTCCAGCCAGGCCCACCCTGAATTTGTATAACATGTAAGAAGTACACAGTGTGGGAAATGGATTTGGTAGCTTGGCCTCTGGGCAGCAAAACAAATTCCAGAAAGGCTGCCCTGAGAAGTCCCACTTGGGGAAAGAGTATATATGTTTCTTTATGGTACCAACGCAGTGGAAATGATAGAGAAAAATCTCCCAGATCTTTACTAACAGCTGGGAGGGGCGGGGAGCTAAGCTATTCCTTACACTTTTATCCAGTCCAGTGAGTACTTCATTCTTTGAAGATAAATGCATATCTGTTTAAAGATATTCTATATACGCTGGTTCAAGTATAAAAAATATGCAAAGCAAATAATCCAACAGTCGGTATTCTTGCCAAAAAAAAGATGGGAAAAAAGCTCTACCCTGAATACAGACATCTCATATGTTGGCCACCGGGGCAGATCTGAAATTCAAATCTGTCTGAATTCACTGCACGGATCTGCAGCTTTAACTTGGTTTCTCAGCTCATTTATAAAGAAGGGCTGGGTTTACAACCAACAGCACCAGGACTTTGCGTTTTCTTCTCACAACGACGGGCCCTTTTCCCCAGGAAAAACATTCTAATTCGCTGTGATTTTGTGGCTGAGAGATCGCCACCGGTGGAGAGCCATACATATTCATAAGCTGATGGTGTGAGATGTATCTTTGGTTTTCCTCATCTATTAGGACTGCCTAGAATTCCTAACTGCTCCCTCTCTCCTGAAAGGCCCCATTCACCCTTCCTAAGGAAAACCTTTAAGTAAAGACACACGCTAAGCTATCTGTTTGCCAGAAAACAGAGATTCCGGTTCCTCCAGGGGAGGATGACCACAAATGCCACTCACTGCCCTAAATTAAAGTACTCATCTATAGCTGGTGTTTGAGGTTGAGCCATATACAAATAGAATTAGGGCCAGCCTTTACCAAGATGACTCAGGAGAAGTGCCCCGGGTCCTGGCCTGGGCAGGGACTCTCCGCTGCTGTGGACCTCCTCGGTTTGTGGTGTCTCCAATAGAGTGCTTTGTGGAAAGTAGGGAGGAGATGAAAGATGCAGGAGAGGAAGTTGTCCTTCTTCACGAAGCTCAGAGCTCTGTTTCCTTGGCTCTCACCCTGTCCTGGCTAGAGTCGACTGCATCTGACCATTAACATTTAGGGACAACGATAAGGAAAGTCACAGTTCTAGATTAAATTCGGTCCTCCCACCTACAAATTCACACATTAAAGTCTTCACCCCAGTAATCACTGTGACCTCACTTAAGAATAGAGTCTACTATTACTATTTGTGGGAGCAGGGCAAGGGGAGAGCCCACACATGCCATGGCATGCATAGGTAGGTCAGAGAACAACTTTCAGGGGTCTGTTCTTCCCTTAACTGAGTTCTGGGGATCCAACTCAGCTAATTGGGCTTGTGCTCAACCTGTCCCACAATGAGCCATTTCTCCATTCCAGAAAGAGAGCCTTTACAGAGGTCCCGACTGTTAAGGCGGCCTTCACGTAATGTGTTTGGTGACTCGTAAAGAGTGGAAATTCGGTTATTGCCAGAAGGAAGACCTGTGGGGAAAAAAAAGGAAGACGGCCCCCTGCCTTGCAACAGTTTTGTGTTGAACACTGATGTTGTCATGATATCTGCTATCTGCTACTTACGTTTCAGATACGATGTGTGGTTCATTCCCCTGTCCACTGTTTTACTGAACCTCTTGTTTTTTTTGTTTTTTTTTTTTAAACATTTTTTTTTATTAACTTGAATATTTCTTATGTACATTTCGAGTGTTATTCCCTTTCCCGGTTTCCGGGCAAACATTCCCCTCCCACCTCCCCTTCCTTATGGGTGTTCCCCTCCCCACCCTCCCCCCATTGCCGCCCTCCCCCCAACAGTCTAGTTCACTGGGGTGAACCTCTTGTTTTAAGCAGTTTTTGTCCCTCATTATTACACTACATTTTAAATTTTTTTAAACTTTATTTTAAAAACCGTTTTCTCACTTTGTAAGGAGATGTGAGAAATTAATAAAGATTTTTTTCACTTGTAAAAATAAAGTTATTTTCTTAGTGGTTGCTGCAGTACTCACCTGCATATCTGTCTCTCGGGATCGCTTTCAATTTTATACTAAACCGGTGTGGGGATGACTAACTCAGTTATGCTTGCTGCATAAGCGGGGGGCTTCGAGGTCCACCCCCAGCACTCGTGTATCAAAGCTGAGCAGAGAGTATGTGTCTGTGTTCCCTGGGGAGGTAGAGACAGGAAGGTCTCTGGACTTGCTGGACAGCTGGCCTAGGCAAACTGGTAAATTCTGGTTCAGTGAGAGACCTTAGGTCAAAAACTAATATGGGTAGTGATAGAGAAACTGACAGCAACCTCTGGCCTGCACACAACGGGCACATATGGGTACCTGCACACACTTGCATGTGTACCCATGTGCACTTACACAGACACACGATGAGGGATAACTTTACTGGATATTATACTTTTTTGTGTTGTTTGTTTGTTTTGAGTTAAGACCTCTCTACGCAGCCTTGGCTAATCCCAAATTGCTGGGTAGAAAAATACAATGATTCCCCTATTTCTGCCTTCTGAGTGCTAGGATTGCAAGGGTGATCACTACACCTGACTGCATATTGGAATCTTAGTTGATGCTTCGTTTCAGCAGCATATGCTATACTATTCCCTTTTGATACCCACAGTTCTAAGGTGGACTCAATGGCTGATCTTTTAATGAACATTGATGTGACCTCCTTTACCTACGTTCCATTAAGCATACTGGACTTCTTTAACATTTAGAAGTACCTGCCTAGCCATGTTTGTAGCCAAGAAATAGAACCAGTCTACATGCCCATCAGTAGACGGATAGACAAAGGAAACATTGTAGTCAGACACAACAGAACCCCAAATGTTCTTTAAGCTATTCTTTAGGTCCTTTAACCTTAAGTACATAGAACTTGTTCAACTTTATTCCCTAATTCTTTTCATATTTTAGCTCTTAGCAATGTTTTATTAATTTTATCCTACTTGCTTTTTGTCCTTCTGGGGCTACTCTATTACTCTGGTATATTATCAAAACTTAATCTTGTGTTCTAGAGCCATTGTAGATCCACGCATCTTGAAAGATTTGATTTCTCTTCCCATATGGGGACATTCTTCACCTTATCTTTGAGACTGGGTCTTCCACTGAATCTGGAACTTGCTGAACCAGCTAGACTGGCTGGACAGCAAGCCCAGGGGACCTTCCTGTTTCCGTCTCCCAGTGCTGGGATTATAGAAACATGCTGTCACATCCAGATTGTATGTGGGTGCCAAGGATATGAAGGTTCTCATGCTTGGGAAACAAGCACTTTACCTACTGAGCAATCTCCCCAGCCTGGATTTGTAAGGATTGAGCTAAAGCATAGTATTTTACATGTGGGGTACAATGTAATCAGCTAATGCAATTCTGTATTCTTTCTCTAGAGGTAAATGATGTGTGCATTCCATTGACTTTCCCCCTTACATCCTATGGGATGTTCATATACACTGTACAATTACTTTTATGCTTATAATCCCATTTAGTTCTCATGATATCCCTGTAAATAATGTGTTGTTCTTGGGTTATAAATAAGAAAACTGAAGGCCTTAGAAAAGAAGCAGGCCGTCTCTCATTGCACGGCTACCAGGTGACCCAACAAAGCCTATATTAACACCACAGTACCAATTCGGATCATTCACAGTCACACACTGCATGATCAATTTTCTTCAATAATTTACATTTTTCGTAAAAGTGTGAATAAGCTTGTAGACTCTTCACCACTCCCCCCTCCATTTAAAATCCTGTACAGGATGACAGTGACTGGCAGTCACCTTGGGGCCGACCATCCAGTGAGGCTTGGATGGATAGGTATACAGTGTTGGTGTCCACCTGGACACCCAGTTGGTTTCTTTGGGTTGCACAGAAGCTGCCACACTTATTTTGGGGAGAAAGTTTCCTCAGCAGGTAGCAAGGCACTGATCTTCTTACTCAGCATTGGTCGTCCTACCATCCTTGGCTTGGTTAGAAACATAAAGCTGACAGTTCAAGCCAGGTCTGGAAAGGTAGGTCTAGCAGTGAGGAGAGATGAGAATGGACAGAGATCCTGCCCCCTTTCTCAGAAAGGGAAAGAAAGAGCAAAGGGAGAGGGGCGGATTCTTTGAGAGCCACAGTCAGTGTAATGGCTGCTCTTGACGTTCACACTGTCCTTTACTGTTTAAAGGGCAACTGAATGAAACAAAAACAACTTTGGTTCAAAACAAGTGGTGATTCAGTCTGAACGCTGCTCACAATTCAACTTCAGGTCTTTGGAAGATCTAGCTTGGGCTGTAACACAGCCAGACTATGTAAGAGATTGGATGGAGGTCTCTAGTCTTTACCAATACAGACAAGATTAACTCCTTCATTTCCACCCTGGCCCTGGCTATAGTACAAGCTGGCCTAAATTTTTACGGCAAATCAAAACTTTAAGGTTTGGCACTTTTTAGAAAACCTCAGATGAAGTTCTATTTTCACTAAGACCACATGGATGACAGTGTAGGAGGGTATTTGGGATTTGTGTGTGTGTGTGTGTGTGTGTGTGTGTGTGTGTGTGTGTGTGTGTGTGTGAAAGAGAGAGAGAGAGAGAGAGAGAGAGAGAAGGAGGATGCAGAGAGAGTATATATATGTGTGTGCTCATGTGAGTGAATATGTATGTGTGTGTGTGAAAGAGAGAGAGAGGGGGAGAGAGAGAGAAGGGGGGATGCAGAGAGAGAATATGTTTGTGAGTGCTCATGTGAGTGAATATTTGTGTGTGTGTGTGTGTGTGTGTGTGTGAATGTGTGTATGTGTTTTCCTTTACTACCACAATATCAGGCAGTCGCAGTTAAGCATTTAGGCATGGTGTAACCACTTCATACAAACCGCCTTTGTTGGAAGCCCGCCCACCCAGAGGCAAGCCAACAGGATGAGAGTTAGAAAAAATGTGAAGCCAACGATTGGCCTTTGGTGTGCTGTGCTGGCTTTCTGTAGGCAGCACCTGTGTGTTTAATGTCCTTCACTTCCCACTGGCTTGGAGCCCCTTTTCATGTCTCTTCGTACCCACAGGATTGGACTGTCTGGAAGTTATCAACTAGAACTCTTCCTTGCTAAGACTTTCCACAGCGTTTGGCTAATGGGAGATGCCAACAGGTAGTTGGAATGAGGAGGAGAGCATGGGCAATTTTGTGTGGCCAGCTCCTTTCCTAGCCAAAGCTAGGGGAGGCCATGTCCCTTTCATGGAGGAACCATCTTTGTCAGGGGCTTCTGACAGACAGCCTTAGGTCTAGCAAGAGCTCTATCTGGAATCCTCATAACCACCGGAGACCTGGAAGCTTACAGTGGCTGACCTCTCAGTGAGTCTCATCTCTCACTCTTCTCTCTAGTGCTTTTGTTCACTGATGCACAATCCCATTGTGGGTACGCCAGCTACTTCCTTTCAGTGTCCAGGTAAACAGAAGCATCTGCAAA
Source organism: Rattus rattus (assembly GCF_011064425.1). NCBI lineage: Eukaryota > Metazoa > Chordata > Mammalia > Rodentia > Muridae > Rattus > Rattus rattus. The sequence goes on from NC_046159.1 coordinate 5,399,562, forward strand.
ATGGTGTCATCTTCTGCAACTGTGCAAAGGAGCCATCCCTGGTTGAAGTGTCACAGGATCTCCCCAGACTCTGTGTTGTTGTCCAGTTCTCATGCACAGTGGTTTCAGAGAAGGAATAGATCCACCAGCTATGCACATGGTGGATTTGTTCTAGTCTGGCTTCCTCCACTCACTCTTGGTTGCTTAACTCCAGCTAAGCAATTGCATTTGTTAATTTTCACTAATCTTTCATTCAAGAAACTGTATGGGCGCCAGCTATGAGTCAGGCGTGCAGTTCATATTCTAGCGGGAGAGATAAACCACGACACCTAGCTGCACGGTGACTAATTCCTTCCCCCAACACTGCCATTAGCTACAAATCTGGATGGAAAAGCAATTTCCATTCATTTTAATGGAAAAGTTGTGATTTATTTCCTTTAAAATCAAAACACACAGTTTTCCAGATAGGAAAACATACCGACTGAACAATTTAAACAATTTTACATAAGTAATAAAACTTAGGGTGTGGACAGCGAAGCACGTGTGACAGGAAGTGTTACCTGGATCCCTTGTCCTCATAGAAGTGAGAAGAGAGGACAGTGGTACAGGGGAAGAGCTGTTCTTGGGAAGGTGGTTGGGTCACATGACTTGTTACACATACATTTCACTGACGGGATAAAGACTTTCTTTCTTTTTTTTTTTTTCTGTGACTTTCCTGTACCTTGTTGCTTCCTCCCTTTGGATGCTTATGATTTTCTTGTATTCAAAGAACATTTAACCATGTCAAAATAAAGAACAGAAAAATCACATTTTGGGAAAACCAGGCGGAAAATGATAGTATTTTGAAATGCACAGTGGTAGTGTTTTCAGACACACACCGGAGAACCCTTGAATATCTTCTCTTGGAAGTTTGAATAATTTTATATTTTTGGTGTATTTGCATTTAATTCTGCTCAGTCTTTCTGTACCAGTTGTCATGAGCATACTCTGAGAAAGATCTCAGATTTCACCAAGAATAGATTCAAAAGCTACAGCCATGGCCTTGGCTGTGGATCACTAATAGTGGCTGCTTTATCTGAATAGAAGTGGCCATCAGCAGTCACTAGTTTTTGTGTCCAGTCTTAATCACCAATATCAACTCTCAGATCACACATTACATTTCATATAGTAAGTATATACATATGTTATATATATATGTGTGTGTGTGTATGTGTGTATGTGTGTTTATGTGTGTGTATGTGTGTGTGTATGTGTGTTTATATGTGTGTGTGTCTGTGTGTGTGTATATGTCTGTGTGTGTCTCTGTGTGTGTCTCTGTGTGTGTCTCTGTGTGTCTCTGTGTGTGTCTGTGTGTGTGTCTGTGTGTGTGTGTGTGTGTGTGTATGTGTGTATGTGTGTGTATGTGTGTGTGTGTGTGTATGTGTGTGTGTGTGTGTGTGTGTGTGTGTGTGTGTGTATGTGTGTGTATGTGTGTGTGTGTGTGTGTATGTGTGTGTGTGTGTGTGTGTGTGTGTGTGTGTGTGTGTGTGTGTGTGTGTGTGTGTGTCTGTGTGTATGTGTTGTGTATGTGTGTGCATGTGTGTATATATGTGTGTGTATGTGTGTGTGTGTGTGTGTGTGTGTATGTGTGTATATGTCTAAGAAAGGGTTACAGAGGTCACAGAGTTCAGAGGTCTATTCTGAAGATGGAGGCACGGAGCTACTCTCGCACAAAGAAGTCTCCATAGCGGCCAGTTGAGTCTTCAGATGCACCATAGGTCAGAGCTGTTTGCGACACATCTATCAGATGAAGGTTGGGTAAGAGGCAATGATGGGTGTGGGTGTGGCTAAGTCAGAAGCAGTAGACACTGTGACCCAGCTCTCACCTGGGACAAACAGAAGTCCTTTGCTGAGGCAGTTTTGCTGGACAGAGTTCATGGGCCAGCATGGAAGCCATATCTTAGAGTTTCTTGGTTCTTGGGCTGACCTTTCCTTTAGAGTCCCAGGTTAGGGGGTCCCTGTGATATGGGTGATAAGACTCTTCATCCTGTGTTTCAGATACACTTGGATATAGGCACAGAAAGAATTATCTACTGGCACAAATAAATGATCAGTTCATGTGTCATGCTGGGTTGCAGGTGTTGGCTTGTATTGTTGAAATGGTTCTGCTTGTCACTTACATTCCAGTTGGAGCTGGAACTCAGATTAGAACTGTTGCTTTAAAACAGAGTGAGCCACGGCTCAGAACAGTCTGGAAGGCTCGGTCACACAGAGCAGGCCCAGTCTGTTCATATTTGTATCCCTTGTGATTGCTCAGGCGTCTCTGCTCTGTGAAGCCCCAGGACTCAGAGGACCCACACGGCATACATACCACACTGCTCTTGTCCGCACTCAAACAGGAGAGTTTAGCATCTTTCTATCACTTGGACCTGAGCATTTCTTATAAACCCAAAGCTGGATTTCTTTTACTTTAGTATATTTGGGCTTCTTTAAAAATTAGATTCCACTTAAGAGTGTGACACAATCTGTCTGATTATTATTGTATTTTTGGTTCATATGCTGCTTTGAACCTCTATCACCTTAGTTTGTTGTGGTGGTGGTGGTTGTTAAAAGCTATTTGCTGAGAGTGGAGACCAGATACGAGGGGGCAGGGAGATGAGTGGGAATGGGATGCATGCTGTGAAAACCTACAGAGAATCAATAAATCTGTTTTTTAAAGTTATTTGCTGTAGGTAGGTGCATGCTTGTGATCCAAGCATCGAGAGGCCAGGAGGGGAGTTGTAAGTTCAAGGACAGGCTGGAGTATATGTGAGGTCTAGGCAAGTGAAACCTGGTCGATATGGTGGGATCCTGTTTATGAAACAACAGACCATGTCAAACTAAGACATAGATGAATAAACACCCTCAAGGTTATTGTTAGCTTCTAGTTTCATGGTATTTCTTTGTAAGTTGTAGTGAGCTTTTCAATACTGCCATAGCCAACGTCTCATCTTAAAATCCAGAGGTACTGCTCCATATCTCTGCTATAAGTCTTCTGCTTTGCTTCCCCATCACTATTCAACTAGACAACTGTCTGCTTCAGCCAATCATCCTGTCTATGGGTTCAGTGCCAACTCAATTTTAGTTCATGCATTGATGTCTTTAAAAAAAAAAGCCAGGAACTTCACTATGTGACTTGAGCCTAAGGGTTAATACGGTTGTGTGTTACTTTGACAGTATCATCATCTGCTTTATTGGTAATATTTTTTCTAAAACATTGTATCTCTGTGTGTGCTCATGTGCATGTGCATGTACCCGTAAAGGAGAACATCAGGTGTCCTATTATATTGCTCTCTTTCTTATTCATTTGAGACCTGGCCTCTCACTGACTCTGTAATTTGCTATTTCATCTAGGCTAGCAGCCGGTCAGCTTTAGATTCTGTCTCTACCTCCAGCTCTGGAATTACAGGGATCTTTGTGTATACTGACTTTTTACCTGAGTGTTGGAGATCTGAACTCGGGTCCTCATGCTTGTATATTATATTATATAATATAAAACATCAACATATTGTGTGCATATGAACATTAGAAATGTCAGTTCCAGTAGCCCAGGTTGGCCTCAAATTCCTTATATAGCCAAAGATCACCTTGAACTTCTCATCCTCCTGCCTTCACCTTGTGAGTACTAGGGTTACAGGTTTATATCGCCATGCCTGGTTCATCCCATCCTAGATTCTGAACCAGTACTTGATGCCAGGTAAGTGTGATTTGAGCTTAAAGGTTGATACTGTTCTTTTGCCAATATTATCACTCGCTTCTTTGGTAATATTGTTTTCCAATAAAATTGTTTCTATTCATTTGCACTGGGGTAATGAGTTACAGCATTCTGCTAGCTGAGATACATCTTCATCCATCCACACAATTCTCAAACAGGAATTCAGCTCATGTGCCCCAGTTGTTGTCTTTGCTTCCCTCTCAGGAAAACAGCGGCTGTTTACTCCTTTGAGTATAACTTGCAAGGTAGACTTAGTAACACGTCACTGGTTATATTGGAGTTTAAAGTGTATACATTGTAATCTTACATGTTTTTCAATTTCTAAGTATGTTTCGAAGAAACATATCTGGCCACTGGGGAGGTGGGCTCAGGATCAGAGTCCCTGGGTTCTTTGTGTGCTACCCTCACTCATGGTATAATTGGATTAGTCTCTCCATGTTTAAAATGATGTTAGAAACCTCATAGAGTTGCTATTTGGATGAAGTAACATGAGAAAGACTTAGAAAACCCAGGATCAGTGTGTTTTCTAGATGGAAGCACTAAATGTTCAGTAAATAAAATAGTTATTTTTACTAAACATGGTGACACCTGTTATTCATGCTTAACTCACAATTTATGGTGGCTGTCTTAGCCAGGGTTTCTATTCCTGCACAAACATCATGACCAAGAAGCAAGTTGGTGGGGGAAGAATTTATTCAGCTTACACTTCCAAATTACTGTTCATCCCCAAAGGAAGTCAGGACTGGAACTCAAGCAGGTCAGGAGGCAGGAGCTGATGCAGAGGCCTGGAAGGATGTTTCTTACTGGCTTGCTTCCCCTGGCTTGCTCAGTTTGCTTTCTTATAGAACCCAGGACCACCAGCCCAGGAATGGCACCACCCACAATTGGCCCTCCCACCTTTGATCACTAATGGAGAAAATGCCTTACAACCGGGTCTCATGGAGGCATCTCCTCAAGGGAGGCTCCTTTCTCTGTGATAACCCCAACTTGTGTCAAGTTGACAAACACAAAAAAACCAGCCAATACAGTTGTGTTTGGTTTCCATGATGACCCCCTATTCCTTTTATACAAAAATGTTTTCTATACAGACTGTTGGTTTTTGTAAGTAGCTTTATGGGGAAGCCTATTTTAAATTCACAAAGCACACTTGGCCCTTGGTGTGCTGCTCATGTTGATAAGAACATGAGCAGGATGTTGGGATGCATTGTGGCTGTCGGTGGCAGCAACAGAGAAATCAGAGGTATTAGCAAGCCAGCATTCACTCAAGCCAGGGTAGAAAGCTCTCTGCCTCATTTGGGGCCCATAACCAAGAACTCCAGCACTTCTAAATTATCTAAATTATTAATTATGAGTAGAGTCTTGTGGAGACAGAATCCACATTCTAGGTCTCCACCTCAGTGACTCTCTTGGTGTGTTCCACACTCACCCTGGGATTCTGCTAAACACAATTAACACTATGTAAAGATCACTCGTACCAGGAAAGTTCTGCTCTTCATGGATAGGGATGGGGTGTATAGATGTGTTTCACTAGTGCTGAGTTTCTAGTAGAGGTGACTGCTACTATATAAAGGTCACGTGTGGTGTTCTGTGCCTTAAGGGTGGGATGGATTTCACCACGTTGCCCAGGCTGACGCTCAAACTCGTCATCTTTCTGTTACGTTCTTTGCAGTTGCAATGTTGATGGGCTTCACTGCCTGGCTGACATTTGTTATTGGTTTTGATTATTTTTGCTGTCCTGAGAATAAGCACGTATTTTTAATTCCTCAAATATGAACATAGCTTTCTCTTGTTGTCAGTATTAGTAATGACTTCATCATATAAAGATTGTTTTGTAATCTATTCTCTCCCTGGAAGCTTCTAAGATTTCTTTTTGTCAAGTTAAAAAAATATAATAGCCTAGGCCAGGGATCTTTAACTCAGTGGTAAAGAACTTGCCTTACAGTGCACATAGCCCTGTATTCAATGCATAACATGGACACAAGTGTGCATATGCATGCATGTGTACACACAAACACACATACACACACACAAACACACACATACACACAAGGAAATCTTGTATGTGACTCAACATATATTCTCAATCCACTTCTTAGTGCTGCCCATAACACCACACAAGGAATCATTTGAACCTATAGACACAGACATTTACATCAATTAAGGGCATTTTAAATTTTCCTATACTTAACATTTCTTCCCCAAATGTTTTCACCCCTCTTAATTGTTTTTATTTTAGAAATTAGAATATAATTACATTACCCCCCACAATCCCTCCCATGCACCCCTCACTTAAATTCAGAGTCTTTTTCTTCTTTAATTGTTGTGAGAAATAAACCTCGAACCTCGTCTCCACTTCCTCCAGGCTTCTTACAACCACTTAAACTTCAGTTAGAACTAGGAGGAAAATAGCCCCCTCATTGTCATGACCTCAATCTCCCTTTGCAGTAAAACAAAGCTATAAGTGGTATTGCTGGGAAACTTCCTTTCCACCGTCTTGACCCCCATTCTCTCTCCATCTTTCCGGCCCACCCGGCTGGCGATGACATCTATCACATCATTTTGTTTTTTTTCAGGTTCTCTCTCCATCCTCAGCTTTTCCCACTTAGCATGTTATGTATCTAGAGGTCTGTGGCTTTACGAGATCCTTTATGGGCAGAGCATGAGACATGGGTTGTAAGGTGCTCCATGATTAGCACATCCACATAAGGTTTGGTTTTTGAACACGCTCAGTTTATTCACAGAAACATTTTATATAGTATCTGGCCAATATAAGAGTTAAACAGACATTTCACTAGGCAGAAAGGCTGCTGCGGGGTTCCACTGGGGGAATCTATCATGAAGGTGCTTTGGAAGCTAGTAGACTTGATTCACATCTGCTGTGAAGTCCTTCAGCTGTGGTGGACTGGGAGGATGATACTAATGAAGGTTCAGGAGGTCCTTGGAAGCAGAGGCCAGTGGCCAGCACTGACTGCCATGCCTGGGATGGTGCCAGAAGTTTAATTGTCACCGAGGCTAGGCCACTCATAGAACCTCAAGCCCTCTGGATGATGGATGTAGCACAGGGACTTGAAAATCCGTGTGAGCACAGCAATGCAATCCTAGACACCAGTCCCAAAGTTCCAATTTTTGCATCATCTCATCGAGTGGTAGCTTTGGCTGGGGCAGATCCACTAGAATTAAATATCACCTTGGGGTTAGTTCATTATCATATCAAAGCCTGTCTTGGACCAGGCTCCTATCTGACCTCACTGAGATTTTTACTCAAAGCAATAATGGACTTGCTTGCTAGTTTCATGCCAGCTTGACAGAGGTAGAGTCATCTGAGGGGAGGGTACCTCTGTAAGATCAGGCTACGGGCAAGACTGCAGGACATTTCCTTATTTAGTGATTGATGTGGGAAGGCCCAGCCCATTGTGGATGGTGCCACCTCTGGGCTGGTGCTCCTGGGTTCTATGAGAAGGCAGGGTGAGTTATCCATGAAGAGCAAGCCAATAAGCAGCACTCCTCCATGGCCTCTGCATTGGCTCAAGCCATCGGTTTCTGCGTGGTTGACTTCTTGCTTTGGTTTTCTTCAATGAACTGTGACTCGGGGTATGAAAGCCAAATAAACCCTTTTCTCTCCAAGTTGTTTTTGGTCCTGGTGTTTCATCACGGCAATGGTAACTCTAAGTAAGACAAATGTCCAAAAGATAGTAAGAGACCCTGGGACAACGGATGTTTGATGACATTAAAGATGGTGCTTCACTAGGCAGATATGACAGTACCATGTGACCATCACATAAAGGAGCTCTTGCGTCCCCAAGACATAATAAAACCATCAATGCACAAACAATGATATGATATATAAAATTTGCCTCCACACAGTCTCTATGCACAGCAAAGTGGATCCAGGTCTGAAATACGATGCGAGGAGAGTCCTGTGCAGAACCATCAGAGCTGATTTGCTGATCCTGTCTGTGTCTATTTCCACTGCCATGGCAATGTTACCATAACCCTCGTTGCTTCAAACAACACACCCGTTTATTATCTCACATTTTCTGCATGTTATGAAAACAGATACCGCCGAGATGCGTTCCCAACATTGGGTCTCACATGGCTCTAATCAAATGTCAGCAGAGGCCGTCACTTACAGGCTCAGCTGGGAGGGCCAGCTTCCAAGCATACTCTGGTGTTGGCATACTCGTGTTCCTCGTGATTGTCGGGCCGAGGGCTTCAGTTTCTTGTGGTTGTTAGCTATAGACCACCCTTGGTTTCTGGTCGCCACACACAGTTCTTAAGTCAGGAGAGAAGGGGTGGCTCCAGGGCCAACTAAACTGTCCTGTCAGGAAATAGGTTCCTGGAAAGTACACAGGTACAAACCTGTGCTACCTTTCATGGTAAAGCAGGCTGACTTAGGGGCAGAGCCAAGAGCATGAAGTATCCTTAGGCCTTGAACGTGACTTAGACCTTTCTCTGGAGCAGTGACCCTTCACCTCCTTTCTCTCCATTGAACGACACAATCTACAGCACAACCCTATTTTTCTCTAATTATTCAATAATGCGAGGGCTAGGCTAACAGGTGGCCTTCCTGTTTCATCGCACCGGTCTGTCAATAGAGAGGACCAGCAAAGGTAGAATTGAATTCCAGAACTGAAGCAGGTGTTGCCAGAGGTGAGAGCTTGGGGGTGTGTGTTCATTTCCATCCCATCAAGCTCCTGAAATTAAAGCTGGCTCTCTGCACTTGCTCAATGCTGTGCACGTGCGTGCGTCTAAGTTAAATCTTCTGTATCTTGGGTGGTCTATTTTGTGACTAAGCTGAGATTCGGACAGCATTTTTTGACCCAGACAGCACGAGGCTGAGACTATGACCTACTAGTGCTTCTCTAGCACTCTGGGTTCAATACCCAGTACTGTATAGGCGAGGCAGGGCAGCACATGCCTGCAGTGCTGTGACTCAGGAGGTCAAGGCAGAAGCAACAGGAATTCAAGGTCGTCCTTCAAGAATGGCATAGGACATATGAGACCCCAGACCCCGTCTGTTGGGGTTTAAATCTCGGCCCGAGTCCAGACAGAACACACCAAGCCAATATGGTTCCACGTGGAAAGGTTTAATGAGAGAAGAAGAGTAGAAGAGGAGAGAAGTAAAGATCGGCCATGAGCACGTGGAGGGAAGGGTGGAGGGGAATGGGGAGAGAAAGATCGGCCATGAGCACGTGGAGGGAAGGGTGGAGGGGAATGGGGAGAGAAGGGACAAAGGGGAGAGGGCAAGAAAGCACAGGAGAAGAGAGGAAGAGCAAGGGAGCAAGGAGGAGCCAAGTAGCCCCTTATATAGTGTCAGGCACAGCTGGCTGTTGCCAGGCAACTGTAGGGCTGTTGCTAGGTAGCTGTGTGGGTGGAGCTTAGACAGGATACTAACTTAGTCCAGTGGCAAATGAAAAGAAAGACGGAAGTAAAGGTCTCAGACCTGGCAGTTTGTCCCTTTGTACCTTCTTGCAAAGCTCTCATTAAATGGCTAAAATTACCCTAAACACAGACCGGCACCCGTGCCCTCATAGATTCATAGTTACGTCTAGGAGTCTGGTTTCCAAATAGAGGTGAGGAGAGGTGGTGTTTGTTGTGTTTGAAGAGCAAGGAAACAAGGCTCTGCCTCTGCCTCCTGGCACACTAGTCTACGCGCTTCAGAGTAAGCTCCCGTCTTCCCGAGGAGCATGCATCCTGACGTGGGGGCAGACAGAGTCTACCTTTTTTGGAACCATTTGCAGCTCTGATTCAGAGGGTGGAGGTTGTGTTGTGTAACCAGAGAACACACATTTCATTCCCTTCTGTGTGATTCATTCAGTCAAATCCTCCTGGCACTCCGGTTGCGTTCTTCCATTTTTTTTGTTTACATTTGTGCCTTTGCTTTGTCTTTTGTTTAAGTTCATGGATTTTAAAGAATTTACTGTGAAACTTTGTTAAACTGTATTAGGTATGAGAGTTTCTGCAATTGTGGCTTGTCTTGATCTATCTTTCTTTCTTTCTCTCTCTCTCTCTTTCTTTCTTTCTAATTTTAATGAAGGGATGTGGGAGAGGGCTGTGATCTTCAGGACACATTTTTCTTTTTTTTTTTTTTTCTTTTTTTCCGGAGCTGAGGACTGAACCCAGGGCCTTGCGCTTACGAGGCAAGCGCTCTACCACTGAGCTAAATCCCCAACCCTTCAGGACACATTTTTAAATGCGATTCAGGTTTGTGGCTATGAGGTCTTTTGGTTTTTTTGTTCTCCTGTTGTCAGAGAGATACAAAGGAATGGGGTTTAGTGATTTCTGAGTGTTTTATACATGTTAGCTATGGCACGAGTCATTTTCATGTAGTCTTACATTTAATCTTGACAGGGATTTTATAGTAAGAAGAGATTTTTCTCATCTAAATGAGGCAACTAAATCTAAGTAAATGTAAAAATTTGTTCAAACGTTATGTGCTGCACAATAAATATAAATTAATGATTTGTGTATAAAGTGTCATAGTCTGAAAAGGCAAATGTCCCAGTTTTGTGAAGAATCCAGAATTGTCCCATCTGCTCCCACATTAGCCAGGCCTGGCCAGTATCTCATCTAATATATAACAGGACCCACACCTGTGTTGGGCCTTTAAATTTTTTTTATTTCTATTTTTTTATGGAGTCGTTACCCTCTCCTGGTCTTCCCTTCCACAGTTCCACATCCCATTGCCCCTCCCCCATCTCCAAGAGGATGTCCCCCCCACCCCTCTCCAGGCTTCCCCATTCCCTGGGGCCTCAAGTCCCTTAAGGATTAGGTGCAGTCTTTCCTCACTGAGGCCAGACCAGGCAGTCCTCTGCTGTATATGTCTCAGGGGCCTCAGACCAGCTAGTGTATGCTGCCTTCTTGGTGGCTCAGTGTCTGAGAGATCTCGGGGTCTAGGTTAGTTGAGGCTGCTGGTTATCCTATGGGGTCACCCTCCTCATCAGCTTCTTCCAGCCTTTCCCTAATTCAACCACAGGGGTCCCCAACTTTAGTTCACTGGTTGGATGTAAGTATCTGCTTCTGTCTCTGTCATCTGCTTGTTGGACCTCTCAGAGGGCAGTCATGCTAGGCTCCTGTGTTTAGGTACATCATAACATCAATAATAGTGTCAGGCCTTGGAGCCTCCCCTTGAAATGGATCCCACTTTGGGCCAGTCACTGGATGGCCTTTCCCTCAGTCTCTTCTCTTTTTGTCCTTGCAGTTCTTTTAGACAGGAACAATTCTGGGTCAGAGTTTTTGACTGTGGGATGACAACCCCATCTCTCCACTTGATGCCCTGTCTTTCTACTTGAGGTAGTTTCTACAAGTTCCCTCTCCCCACTGTTGGGCATTTCATCTAAGGTCCCTCACTTTGAGTCCTGAGAGTCTCCCAGGTTTCTGGTACTTTCTAGAGCACCCCTCCCCAAAGGTTGCACATTTCCATTTATTCTGCTGCCCCTCAGGGCTTCTCTACTGTCTCCACCCCCTATACCTGATCGAATCCCCCCTTTCCCCTTCCTTTCACCTCTGCCTCCCATGATTTTTTCCTTCTCCCTTGCAAGTGGGATTGAAGCATCCTCACTTGGATTCTTCTGCTTCTTAACCTTCCTGAGTTCTGTGGATTGTATCCTAGGCATTCTGTACTTTTTGGCTAATATCCACTTATCAGTGAGTACATACAATGCACGTCCTTTTGGGTTTGAGTTACCTCACTCAGGGTGATATTTTCTACTTTCACCCATTTGCCTGCAAAACGCATGATGTCCTTGTTCTTAATAGCTGAGTGGTATTCCGCTGTGTAAATGAACCATGTTTTCTATATCCATTCTTTTGTAGTGGGGCATCTGGGTTGTTTCCAGCTTCTGGCTATCACAGATAAGGCTGCTATGAACATAATGGAACATGTGCTCCTGTGGTATAGTAGGGAATCTTTTGAGTATTACCCAAGAGTTATGGATAGCTGTGTCTTCGGGTAAATCTATTTCCAATTTTCTGAGGAACCTCTAGATTGATTTCCAGAGTGGTTGTACCAGTTTGCAATCCCACGGGCAATGGAGGAGTGTTCCTCTTTCTCCACATCTTTGGCAACATGTACTGTCACCTGAGGTTTTGATCTTAGCCCTTCCGATTGGTGTAAAGTGGAATCTCGGGGGCCTTTGATTTATAATGTGGTTTGAGTGTATTTTGGGATGCCCCTCCTAGGCTCATGGGTCTGCACACATGGCCCTGACTGGTGATTGGAAAGGTTGTTGAAACTCTAGGAGAATGGGCTTTGCTGGAGGAAGTGAATCATTGGGGTGCGGGGGGTGGGGCTTGAGGTTCCATAGCTCTTCCCCACTTCCTGCCCACACTCTGCTTCCAGAACGTGTATGTAGTGTGACCAACCGGTTTGCTGCTCCTGCTGCCAAGCCCTCCTCACCATGATGACCTTGAAATCCCTTGGGTTTTGAGCAAGAATAAACCCACTTTGCTCTAAGTGGGTTCTTGTCAGGATGTTTGGTTATAGCAACTGCTGATTGCATGGTGGGGCTGGCTCATCAGGGAGACTAGCCTATACCTCTGCTCTGCATAGCTTCGCTCAGAGGAACACACCTACCCATACCCGGGGCAGCACCTGTAGCCCTTCCCCCTTCAGATCAGAGCTTGGCCCAGCTGAGTAGAGATGTCCAGCATGCTCCTTCTCCAAACACATACAACCCGTGTGGGGGAAAGCTCTGCCTCCTCCTTCTGCAGGACATGGAGTTTGGCTCCAGCCAGCTTCCTGCCTACATGCTAGCATGGTTGTTTTTCCTTCCTGGCATCAGTCAGAAGTCAGCCTGGAGTTCCATGCTCTCCCTCAGCAAAAATCACCTGCTCCATTCTTCCTCAGCGGGATGTCTGCAGCTCCCTTCATTACCTAAAACTACAAAACCTTGCCTTCCTCTCCTGAAACTTCCTTAAAGCACAGAAATGGATTTATAGCTTAGCCTTTCACCCCATTTTTAGGCTTGAAAAGTTCTTTTCTTAAAATGCCAGAGTCTGACAACCTACTCTCTCCTGGAGTATTTTCATCTACCCAGGGGCATGGTGCCTCATGGCAGTCTGGGGACTTTGTTCGAGGATTATGGCTACCATTCCCTTTGCTTTGGTCTAGTTCAGGTTGTAACTTGAGAACACATGGTAGGGCTTCCATTCCATGTTGTCTTATAATGAAGTTGTTTGCTTTTCTACAAGGAACCTTCACTGTGGATTTCCAAGGCTCCCAAACTGAGCTGTTTGGGAGAACACGGTGAATCCAAGACAGAGAAGTTATGTAGCATCTGGATTAGTCCTGCCTCATCCAGATAAAGCAAATGATACCAGTTCCAGAAGCAGAACGCTCTTGATAGTTAATAGATTCTACTTAGCAGAGGACATCGAGTCAGCAAGTGCTTGGGTTGGCAAACACTTCTAGTAGTTCTGTGGGTCTCGGAACTTAACGATAGCTACTCTTTGTCATCAGTTGACAGGATTCAGAGTTGATCTATTATGTCTGACATTTCCAGAGGGGATTGTCTGAGGATGGAAGACCTACCTTCCAATAGGCAGCCCAGAAGTCAAGAGGCCTGAGGAGGAAGCAGAGTCATTGAGGGAGTACATCTGTCTCCTTTGCTGCCACCTCCAGCCTCTACGGATATCAGATTCAGTCTTCAGCTTTTCAGTGTGGACTCAGTTTCAGTGAGTCTGTAGGACTAAGCACTAAGTTGAGATGATTGGGATGTCTAGTTTCATGGACTGAACTGCTCCTGGGTTCTCAGCCCCCTTAGTGTGCATGTAGCAGCTGTTGAACTACTCAGCCCCTGTTGTGTAAGTCAATCCAGGAAATCTGCCACCCTCTCTGTTCTGCTCCTTTAGGGAACCCCCTTGCCACATCAGTTCTCAGCTCAGTTGCAGAAACACTAAAGCATCGCACATGACCTCTGTGATCACACATGACCTGTGTAGTCAGTCACACATCACCTCTGTGATCACATATGACCTCTGTAGTCACACATGACCTCTGTGAGCACATATGACCTCTGTAGTCACATATGCCCTCTGCAGTCACACATGAGCTCTGTGATCACACATGACCTCTGTGGTCACACATGATCTCTGTGATCATATATGACCTCTGTGATCACACATGACCTATGTGGTCACATATGAGCACTGTGATCACACATGAACTCTGTAGAAGGAGACAGGCTTGACTGTGTTGGAGTAAATTAAAACTGAGAGGAGGCCGAAGAGCTCCCTATGCAGACAAGGCCACTGAGACCTCATGAGTGTCTGCAGCCTGGCTTGATTTTCAAACAGGAGTGAAACTTAACTTGAGCTGTTTCTTGTAAAAGTTATATTAAAGAAAAACAGAATTAAGCTCGACCAATTAGAAGTAGCCAATAAACTCGGTTATATAACTAGTAAGTTTATAGTGGGGTAGACCAAATAAGACAGCTTTACAGCTGTAACCAGATATTTTCTTTGTATCCCATCCACATTCTCTCTATAAAAGTCCCTCTCCTGAGCTTCTTCAGAGGAGTCCCCAAACCACGTATGTTCTGGAGATGCCCAACCCATGAATCATGGCTTTCTCAAAAACACTTTAAATTTTTATTGTGCCTCAATTTACCTTCTAACAGATGTGTTACAATAAGATTAAAAAGCATAAAACCAGACAAGAGAACATATTTGGCCCCTGGGCTATGGTTTGCGGAGGCCAGACAGCTGGAACAGGGAACTGATCTGAAGAGAGCTGAGAAGAATGAGAGCTAACAGCCAAGGTCAAGGACGCTTGCTCTTTACTGAGGTCCAAGCTCAGAGCCGGAATCCAGGCCCCGCCGGATGCCTCTAAGCATGGCTTGGATTTGTTGCTATATGCAAATTCCACTCACATCTTTTCTAGAAATCATGGTCTGTTGGACTAGACGCTGAGAGTAGGGTAAGAGAGGCCAACAGTAAACATCTCTTTCCAGTTAAGCAACGAAGCACAGAGGTTGACGTGAGGAAAACAGCGTCCCTCCTCATGATGAAGAGTTGGATCGGAAATCAGGGCTTACAAATGCTAGCGATGAGCACCTCAATGCCAAGTCCTAGACTCGGGCTTTCTCACCCAAAACACGGTCTCCCTTCAGATTCCTCATTGTATTCAGGAGAATGGAGGAGAGTCTATATTTAAGGATTTTCCATTTCTTTTGTCAGCCAGGTGAGTAGTTCCTGTGGCCCTGGGACTGAAATGCCTAGCAGAAGCAACCTAAGTCAGGAAGGCTAATTTTATCTCACAATGAGGGTTTAGTCCATGGTGGGGGACATGTGATATTAGGAGCCTAGGATGGCCTGCCACATGTCCCATTGCCTCTTAAGTCAGGAAGCAGAGAGGAAATAGAGTGAAGTAGAGAAAGAAGAGAGAAAGAGACTCTGGTTTTCAGCTTGCTTCCTTCTTTTCTCTAATATAGAGTTTATTCAGGGCATGGGGAGGGGAGTTAAGAGGTTAAGAGGGTGGAAGGGCAGAGAGAGAGAGAGAGAGAGAGAGACAGAGAGAGAGACAGAGACAGAGAGACAGAGACAGAGAGAGACAGAGAGAGACAGAGAGAGACAGAGAGAGACAGAGAGAGAGGCAGGCAGACAGAGACAGAGAGAGAGACAGGTAGACAGAGACAGACAGACAGAGACAGACACAGAGAGATAGCCAGAGAGAGATAGACAGAGAGACAGATACAGGCAGAGACAGACAGAGAGACAAAAGAGAGGAAAGAAGAGAAGAGAAGGAAAGAAGAGAAGAGAAGAGAAGAGAAGAGAAGAGAAGAGAAGAGAAGAGAAATAGAACAATAGAGGCTGGCCATGAGCACATAGAGAGAAGGGGGGAGGGGAATTGGGAGAGAAGGGACAAAGAGACAAGAGAGAGCAAGAGGAAACAAGAGCAAGAAAGTGCAAGAGAGCTCTTCCTCCTCCTTTATTCGTCTGGGACCACAGCTTACGGGTCTTCCTTTCTTTGTTAAATCCTTCTGGAAATATTTCATTGACGCACCAAAGGCGTGTCTCCTAGGGTATTCCAAAACTACTCAAGTTGCGTGTGAATGCCACCCATCACATCTGGACAGATGTGAGGCAGGGCTCTTTAGAAAGTCCTAAAGTGTCGTGCCTATAGTCTGCCTTCAGATGGGAGACGGTGTTTTCCTTTTGATCAGTGTCGGTTCAAGCCCCAAGTGTGTAGGGGCAGAGAAGGAACTGAGAATTCCATTTACAGACACAGAAAGCCAGCAGGATGTTCAGGCTCAGTGACATCTACCCAACTATTTAAAATCTCCATGTTTGGGGCCCGGCTCCTCCTCTGTTGCTTCCTGGGGAACTAGGAAAGTCAAGAACATTCTTGAAGCAATTTGCTTGATGAGATTCCAGGTTCCTGCTCTTTCAGTCAATGAAATTTTGCTACCAATCACCATGGTTCTACAGCGCCAGGGCCGACAGTCTCTTCTTCTCCTTCTGTCTGCACCTACAACAGAAGCAGGCAGACAGGCAAGCACTGGATTATCTAGGAAAATCAATGTGTGCTTCCCACCTAAGCTGTTGGTTTCCTCAGTCACTGGCCTGGTTCACTAGTGAGCTGCGTGCCCTTCCTTTCAGGCTCTTAAAAGACCCATGGACCTTTGGCACCCTGAGTCTTAGTTTTCTAATCCATTGCTCTGGAAGAAAGGTGGATGACAGGGCCACATCACACAGCCAGACGTCCCTGGAAACTGACACGACTTTGGTTACGAAGTTTGTTGCTAAGTTTGTTTTCAAGGCTCTTGTTTCCCAGGCATCAAAATGGTTAGGAGGAGCAAGAGAGTTGGCTCAGCCCTTGAGGGCATAGCCACTGTTCTTGCCAGGAACTTGAGTTAGTTCCCAGTACCCACATCAAAACACCAGTGACTCCATCTTCTGGCTGTTCAATGCCCTCTTCTGGTCTCAGAGAGCAACCATCCTTACATTCACAGACCCATACACAGACACAGCCACGTAGTTAAAAATAAAACCCTTTTTTAAAGGTCGGAAAAAAATAAACAGAGAGGCTCCTTTAAAAAGGGAAAATGAAATTTTAAAAGATTTCCTATTTTCCTTGGTGTCTTTCTTGGGAGGGTTCTGTAGGAAAAGTAAACAGGTCACAGGAAGTGCTAGAAACTACACCCCTCGAGTGGAAACATAAAGTTATTTTATGGAAACAAAATACAGTTGGTTATCATTTAAAAGGGGTTAGGTTTTTGGATTATGGTTTCTTTGATACAGCACAGTCCTGGCCTAGGTTGCAAGTGTATTTCTGAAAGCAAAATAAATGGAAAATTGTTTCCTCTTCATTAGTGTCTTGCCCTGTCCTATTTGTGGATGGCCAGGAAAGGCTCACAAGACTTCCCTAGAGCATTTCAAAGACAAGGAATTGGGGGCGGGAGTTAAGAGGGTTGATCCCAACAGAAAAGAATTGTTTGCACTGAGGAATCACCTTCCCATGCTGGGGTACAGTTAGCATCTTTCCCTATGAGGAATAGCCCATTCCTGGGACCTCTGGACCCCCTGGAGCCTCCCCTTAGCGAAAAGAATCCAAAAAACTACATTTGATTATTAAGTATAGAGACCCAGGACCATTCCAGATTCATGAGATTTTCATTCCTGATTATTCCCTTGGTTCTTCCCCACCCACTAATCTCACCACCATCATATACACCTGCATGTATACATACATACATTGGCATACACAAATACATGTATGTACACATGCATGTACACATGTACATGAACACATGCACATATACACATGTGCCCACACTCACAGCACACATGCATGTGCACATTCAGATATGTAACAAATACATCTGCACACATGTGTGTGAACACACAGGTACATATACACACGGACATATGCACATACACTGATATATATGTGACACATACACACATATACTCACACATGCATGCCTAAATACACATACCTGCACACATTTGCACACATATGCACACAGTCAGATATCACATGTACATGCAGACACACTTTTACCATCCTAGATGCCTTTCCATTCATCTTGAAACTTCATCTAAGTTCTTTCTCCTTCTTTGAATTAACTTTTTGTGAGAATCATGTTTGGAAGAAGTTATTTTTCCTCAGCTTCTAACAAATGATATCTATGCTCCAGGTCCTGGGGCACAGCGAGAGTCACAGGTGGCACCTCTGCTTTCATGAGACCCGGTGTCTGTGAGTAGTGGTCAGAACACAGGTAGGTCCCTGGGCAAACCTGGCAGACACCCGACTTGGGAATAAAATGCTTTTATAGCCCAGCCACCCTCCCTGACTTTCGAACACTGTGGCTTCCTTTGTGCTCGTGGCACAGCTGAGGGGCTGCAAAGCTCGAAGTGTTTACAACCTCCAGTGTGTGTGATTTTCTGGGCTAGAAGTGGGATAGTAGAAGAAGGATGACTTGTGGTGAGTATTTCAAAGCTTCCTCACTGGCCTCCAGGACCCATCCTGTGCCTTTTCTTACAAAGTTAACAAGTGATGCATTAGTATTTTCCTTTAGTGACAAATAACCAGAAACAGTTTAAGAAGATCCTTTTGGCTCTGTCTCAGAGGTTTCTCTCCATGGTCACTGGCCCCGTGGTTTGCAGTCTGTGGTGAGGCAGAGCATAATGAAGGGGTGTGGTAGGGCAGAACTGCTCACCACACAGAAGCAGAAAGACAGATAGGACAGGGCCACGGCAAGACACACCCTTCAAAAGCATGTCCCGCCTGATAGGATTCTTCTCATTGAGTCCCACCACCTAATGTCCCACTGATGAAATGACATCAAGAGTGTCACCAGCTGGGGACCAACCCTTCAACACATGAGCCTTTGGGGGGGGAGACATTCATATAGAACTACAACTCTGTCTCAAAGGTTGTCCCTGAAGATGACACATGAGGGTGTCTTTAAGCCTTTACTTACATGCACATCCATATACAATTGTGCACACATTCAGGAGTCCATACATATGCAATCACACACACACACACACATACACACACACACACACACACACCTCATACACACCAAAGAAACAAAAGCAATCAAAAAGATGACAGCAGGAATTGAAGGCAAAGAAGAGACTTTTACAGCCTTAGTTCTTTATATTGTAGAAATTTTGTTTTCTTATGTAATCCCCCGTACATAGGTGAGGCTGGCCTTGAACTCATAATCTTCCTATTTCTACCTCCCTAATGATGAGATGACAGGTTGTTGACTGTGTGTTAGAGTTTGAAGCACATACTATTTTTAACACATTGTTTATAGGGTCCCACTTTTGCCAAGTAATTCTAAAGCGCCCTTTCTAGTCCATATCATAACCTCTACCGAAATCTCTAGAGTTGTCATTTATTGCTCAAAAAGGCTGTCTCTCTTACAGTGCTCAGCATGAGAGCACTTGTGAGCACACTTAGACTGCACTTGTCAATCAAACTAATGGCCCTGAGTCTCCCCAGCCCCTCCTTCTAAGGAATTCTCACTCAGATTTAGTTTTCCAGAGTCTGCAATCCAGAACCACACACCAAGAGTCTTATCCAAACCCAGAAGTATTATCTTAACACTCTGGAAGTCAGAAATCTAAAAGGACTGGACTATAACCAGGCTCTGGCTGATATCAGGATTGGGCTTTTTCTGGAGAAAGGGTTTCTCGACCCCACCCCCACTCCGGCTTCTAGAAACTTGGCCATTTTCTTGGCCCTTTGTCCCCTTTCCTATCTGAATCCAGCAGTATGAATCTTCTTTGGATGAATAATGCTTACAAGTCTTCTCTCATGCTCAGGACCCTCCTGCGGAGGCTGGGTTACTCAGAAAGCCCCAGGCAGCATCCCCATGGGAAGGTTGGCTGTGGTGAGCTTAACTTTATTAGCACCCTCCATTCTCCTTTCATGGTTGACAGGTCATAGCTGTGTCTCCTCTTTGTGACTTCTGAGACAGGTCCCCCAGGACGAAGTAAGCTATTCTCTACTCCACATTCGGTCCACATGGGAGTGGCTGCCTTCGGTCCCGGGTCTTAGAAGAATCACACTGCAGTTACTCAAATGAGAACTTTCAACACTTTGCCCAGGAGAAGCAAGGCCTTGGCCTAATCTAGTGTCTTTCCTCTTCACTCCTATTGTATCAAAAAAAAAAAAAGTGTCTGCAGTTAGTAGAATGCCTGGTGAATATGTGTCTCCTATTAGAAGAGTAAAGAGTTAATAACACAGAGGCGGATTAGGGCTATTTGCTGACAGATAAGGAAGCTAAATGCGAATAAGTCTGAATACTTGGAGAAAGGGTCATGGAGTCACAGCTCATGAAATGGGCATAAATGGTCAAGAAAAGATGAAAGAAATTATGCAATTTAATCTTTTAAGATAAAGCAATGTTAAAAAAAAGACTACTTTATTTGTGAAACTTTACTTGTTTAGGAAGAGAGCCTGAAAATCAAAGACTGAAAAGCAACAGCTACAAAGGGATGGTAAAATGACTCACTGTGGAAGTGTGTGTGTGTGTGTGTGTGTGTGTGTGTGTGTGTGTGTGTGTGTGAATGTGAATGTGTAAGAGAGTATGTGTGAGAATGTGTGTGAGTATGTGTGAGTATATGTGTGTGAGACAGTGTGTGTTAGGTTGTATGTGAGGGTGTATGTGTGAGTAAGACTGTGTGTGAGGGTGTGTGTGTATGTGTGCATGTGTGTGTGTGAGTATATGTGTGTGAGTATGTGTGAGTGTGTGAGTGTGTGAGTATGTGTGTGAGAGTGTGTGTGTGTGTGAGGGTGTGTGAGAGCTGTGTGAGGGTGTATGTAAGAGTGTGTATAAGTGTGTATAGTGAGTTTATGTGTGTAAGCGTGTGAATGAGTGTGTTGCTGTGTGTGCACTTTAAGTAAACACAGAAAAGTGCATGCCTAGAGGACATCACTCCCAGGACCTGCAGCTTTAATTTAGAGGAGACTGTGGCTGCACCTCCTCTGTGGTGTCCTTGGGTGGAGAAGGTCAGTGCTGGCTGTGTGAGCATGACACATATTTCCTTCTGGCAACAATCAGTTTCCTTTTTCCAATTCTGTTCTCCCACACACCCTCTGATAAACAGTCTGGTGTCGGAGGGGACCCACTCACCAGGAAGGGAGTGCCTGGTTCAGATCTGACAGTCAATCCTGTTCTCAGCCTTGGCTATGGTTAGCCCCACTGAAAATTAATAATTTAGTGACCTTGTTCATAACGGCCCAGCTGGGTTATTGGAATGAATTAATTCTCCAGAACCTTCTAGGCAGCCCAGTGAAAAGAAAGTACCCAACTCTGTGAGGCAAAGACAACTCTTGCTTTACCCATGAGGATAGAAATCTTTCCAGGCCCCATATTTATTTCCATGCTTGAAGTTTTGAAGAACAGGACTTTGCTGCCCAGACTACACTGATACAATGAATTTTCTTCTGACCATCAAGGGGCAGCCATGGTTGCTTCTGATGTCATTGGGCAAGTATACATGTGAGAACAGTGCATCCAAGAGATTAATCCAATGATTCAGTCACCAGGAGACCCTGTGAGCACAAAAGGGCCTGAAGAGACTGGTGAAGGGACATGGTGACAGAATATGCCACCAGGATACAGGATTCCAGGAAGTCAGGGCCCAAAAAGAAGACTCTTAGACGTGGATCATCGTAGTGCAAGGCTAGTTGGGCAGCACCTGTTCTTGCCGATAATTTTAATAAAAGTTTGGAGACCCCCTGAATGACAGATGCGAAACAATTCTTTTTTATGAAAGAAAGTAAAGTCAGGGAATTTGTCAGACTAAGCTCCTCCAACCCACATCAAGGATTAACCTGCGGCAGGTAGTTGAATGCCGCCGGCCATTTGGTTTTGTCCATGTCACATCTAAGGCCTTTTGTGTTTGCTTTTTCTTAAAACAATACTAATTGATAATACCTAATATAATGTATCAGAAAACAAGTATCGTGCTAAAAACATCTGAAATGGGATGCTAGAACTTGTAAGGCATAATACCAACCTTTTCAAGAGTTGACTCAGGGGCCTGGGAAGATCAGCTTCTAAGACGATCCAGACCAAGTCTCTTCCTACCTCATCTGAGAAGCAGCATGTGAAAAGCATCTTCCAAAAAAAAAAAAAAAATCCCAACATTGACATAGGAACCATGGTGCTGGGGTATCATGGCTGTGTTCTGGAGTCCTTGATAACCCTACTCTATGTAGCATCCTTAGCAGACTGGGTTCCTTTTATAGTCTAGGTCATGTTGATTTTCGTGTAGCCACACTCCGGCTGAACTCTGCATCTCACATTTCTTTCAAGCATCAAATGAATCCAAAAGTCAAAGTTTCAATCAATCAATATCAATCAATCAATCAATCAATACTATGATGACAAACAAGAGCTTTAACTATCTGGCTTAAAATTTTTACCTAAAGCTCCCTCCTCCCCCCCCTCCTCCTCTCCTCTCTCCTCCTCTCCTCTCCTCTCCTCCTCTCCTCTCCTCTCCTCCTCTCCTCTCTCTCTCTCTCTCTCTCTCTCTCTCTCTCTCTCTCTCTCTCTCGATCAATGCTAGGCATTTGAGATTCTTGCTGCTTCGTTAACATTCCTAAGAAACCACCCAGGTTCTCTTTACACTTTTCCATTCTGGGAAGCCTCAGCTGGAGCAGGCTTTCCACCAGCCCTTGACAACAGTGTAGCCATTGGCTCCTTGAGCACTTGACAGGCACTCAAACCAGCTCCCCAGAACTCAGCAGGAGTGAAAGATGTGTAGAGATCTTCCCTGTGTGTGCTAGTGCTCAGAAATGCAGATCTGAATACCAAGATTTCACCTCTCCTGAGGTATGGGTACCACCACTCCATTTTGGAGTTCAGAAAGAAAGTCTACATGATCTGTTTTAAATCCCTTGTCAAAGATAATTTTTTCTTAAGGTCTCTCTTTTTGGAAGAGAAAATTACAGAAGAGCCTTGGGCACAAGCTTGCTTTGTCTTGACATTTTGTAGCAACCCTGAATAGTATCAAAGGGCTCCCCATCTGGGGAGGCTGACCCATCCATCCTCACTCTGAATCAACAGGCTCAGAGATAAGAGAGCGGGGTTGGTATCCTCTCTCTGCTGTTCTGAGCTGCAGCAAGCTTTAGACCTGCCTTAAACATAGTCATTTTACTGACAGTCAGGAGTATATCTTTGTTCAGGAGTATATCTTTGTCCCTTTAACAAGTTTTCCATGCATGTGTACATGTTCATGCATGTGCATGCATGTGTGTGTGAGTGTGAACATCTGAGCACACACATGTGCATGCCTGTGCATGCATTCATGTGTGTGTGTATGTGCATATGTGCATGTGTGTGGGTGGACACGTATGTGTGCATGTGCACATGTGCATATTATGTGTGTGCACATACATGTGTGTGCAGGTGCGTGGGGAGGTATGCATATGTGTACGTGTGTGTGTACGTGTGTGTGTGTGTGTGTGTGTGTTGAGAGATGGTGGAAAGGGACTTTTACAGTGCACAAGGAGGCATGATATTTGGCAGACTTAGAAGCAACAGTATGTACACTGCAGAACTAAGTCAACACCATTGGTAAATGGAGCTATAACTTAACTCTTCCTGGGAAGGAGGAACACTGCTTCCATGGGAGATGTGATTGCAGTACGAGCCCTTTGCCTGCCTGTGACCATGACATCAGTACTGCCATTTTCTATCCAGAGTGTTGTTAATGGTTAGTATGTAGTAAATGGCTTGAAGTCCAGAAATTAGTCCCATGGGATCTGCTCCAGAGGGACCGTGCAAGGCGGCTTCGGAGCCCTGGAAAGTCTTTCTGGTAGAATATAGCACTTCTTTTCATGATCCAGACTTTGGCCAAGGGGAAAAAAAATCAAACGTCAAAACGATTTATAGCCATGCCCCCCAGTTTTTGAGATCATAAACACACAGGTGTGTTGTTTGGAGCTCTTTGATGTGAAGGCAACGGTTAACGGTTTGAGCTGTCATCCTAGCTGTAGATGGTGATGTTTCTCCTCAAGACAGAGAATACCCAAGCTCTGTCAAGCTGCTTCTCTGGTGGCAGAAGCCCTGTGCAAAGAGGCTGTCCTCCGAGGCCCTGGATTTTCTGCCCCAGATGCGCTGCGTCCCTTCAACCACACACCTGCTTTAAATAACAGCGCACCCCTGGATTTTCCAGGTGGCGATTTTTATTGCTTTCCAAGGCATGAAATTTGAACTTGGCTTTTCCCTGATGTCAGATTAGCAAACACGCTGTAACTGTGAGCTTTTAAAATACAGCGGCTATTTCTGGTGGTCACACATGTTTTAAAAGCCCATTAGAAGTACGGAGAAAAAAAAATTTCTAAAAAGCAGAGAGAGGAGTGTTGGACATTAAAGGTTTTCAACTGGTCTTTTCTCTATTAAAATATTAGGTGTAGACTGGCTTACACATGGGCCGATGTTAGAAACCACACATCTAACAACAGAGTAATAGGCTGCGTGGAGACAGGGCTTCCTCACCTACTTCCCTAAGAGACCCGTGATCGTTGTGTTGGAGGACGGCACGAGGCAAGGCCTCTCGGTGCAGGGACTCCCCTAGCTGCTTCAGTATGAGGTCATTTCGTTGGGTGTCATAGAGTATAACTCAATTCTCATAAACTCCTAACCCATTTTAGTGAACAGGGGCAATTAGGAGTGAACCACCCCTCCCCCACCCACCAGACCGAGATTTTACCCGGTACCTAATTTTCACCAAGGCTGAAATGTGAGGCAAAGAAAACAAAGTTGCTCTCCTTGTCCCGCACGCTGGTTGCCTAGGGTATAATTATCTGATTAGTTCTGGCAGACTCTTGCTTGTATGTACAAATTTGGTTTAGAGAGCTCTTGTAACAGACAGCTCACTCCCTCGTGCAGATGCCGCCTCGACTGGACTGCCCAAAACACAAAGCTGGAGCTCGTTGCAGGTGTGCGGTGGGTAAAGCACGTGTGAAGCAAGCGAGATTGTGGGAATAAGTGACCACGCGCTTACTTGTTATCTACTTCTGCTCTATGAAAGCTGATAGTAGTCACCGATACGGTTCTAGTTTGCCACATCAACTCCCCAGAAAAGTCACAAAGGCATTCTGGGACACTACCTTGAAATTTCATCTCAAACCTGTTTGTTTTCGGCATTTTTATTTATCTCCATGGAGAAATAATCCCGATCTCCAAAATGTTGGATTATGCTTGGTGCAGTGGGGGGTGGGGGGTGCACCCTTGCAATCCCAGCACTTGAGAGTTAAATCTTGGCTAATAACAGGCAAGGTGCAGAGCCAGGCTGGGCTACATGAGACCCTGTTTGAAAATTAATATATAAATTAACGTAGATTAATAAATACTAGGACGTTTTACTGTCTTGTCAGCTGGACAGGAGTATGAAATGTAATGCCTTCTCATCTGTTGAGTTTAACTGGCTCAGCTTCGATTCAACACAAAGATGCAGGGAAGGCAAGGGATGGAACAGCCATCAGGACCACCAATCACTCCATCCAAAGTTCTCATCATCCAGGGCCACCTCTCACAGTAAAAACACGGCACAATTTGTATCAGATTTTATTGGTCTTCCTACTGGAACTGAGAACTACGTTATAGGGGTGATTGCTAATTGGAATAGAATTACAGCCTCCCCGCTCTTTACCCAACTGATTCCCAAGCAAATTTTGTCCTTCTCTTAAGAATTTCAGAACAGAAATAATGAATCACTCTCACATAAGCATGCGGCCATTGTCTAGACTTCTATGAAGTTAAGACAATGTTCCGTTTCAAATGAGTAGAGGAAATAAAATTATGTCACCTCCATTTTTTTCTCCTAGCAATGAAAATTCTGTGGACTTAAACATGAATCATCTAAAGAGCTATTAATTTGAAGGTGAGGGGTTACAGTTCTGTGATAAAATACTTTTCTGAGACTCTGTGTTCCATTCCCAGCACAGCATTAAGAAAACTAAAAATAAACAAACAGAATAACAAAAAACAAAACAAATGAAAAAAAATCCAACTTATCAGCTTGAGCTTAATTTAAACCTGTTTTTGAACAGGGTTTCAGGTAGCTCAGGCTAGCCCCACACTCATTCATTGTGGAAGCCAGAAATGACCTTGTGATCCCCCTGCATTTTTGCAAGGTAGCCAAGCATTCTAACACAACTCTTGATTTCGTATTAACAGTGGGATCACAAAAAACTACCTTTTAATGATACCATTACTAGCATGCCTTGGAACCAGAGAGAACTTTTCATCAGTATCGTATCCTCTCACCACCCAGCATTCACGGGCCTCCTTGTACGGATGACACTCAGTAAACAAATGGTTAAGAGAATTTGCACTTCTAGAACCTGTGTGGTTGCTGAGTTGATTTACTTCTGTGGCAACTTGAGAGAGGTTTGATCTGTCAGGTTTAAGGTATTAATTCCCTTAAGATAATAGTGCTCTAATTTCCCAAAGTAAAGGTTGTTTGTAAGGCAAGGGGCGTTACAGTGGGGACAAAAATAATATGATAACCCCAGGACTCTGACACACACACATACACACACACCATGAAAATAATAAAATACAGTTATTTAGTAGAGGAAATGATGAAAAATGTCCTACTTGGAGGAGGTACTCTAGTCTTAAGGAAGAAGGCTCCAATACCCTCTCATTGCCAAGGGTACTTGGGTCACTTCTGCACTGCTCCAATGTGTGGTGCAGACGGAGGAAGTTGGGCTCACTGAGAAACATCTGGAAGGCTGTCAGTCTAAATATCCAATTTCAGAAACAAGCCTATAGGAACTGTGTTCTCCCCGAAGGCTCATCCTGTGTGACCACATTTGGAGACAGGTCTTCAGGGAGGGAATCATATCTGAATGAGTGTTGGGACCTAATCCAATAGCACTGGTGTTTTTGTAAGAGGAACAGGGTGGGGGAAAGGATATGGCTCACTGAGTAAAGTGCTTGCTGTGCTGGTATGAAGTTCTGAGTTCAGGTTCCTAGCACTCCTGTGAATTTGACTGGAGGAAATAAAGGGCAGGCTAACTTGCCTGTAATTCCAAAGCTCAGAATATTGAAATTAGATTCTCAGAGGTGCCGGCTAGCCAGAACAGGTATACTCACGAGCTGTGGGGTCTGAAGGATGAGTCCAGGTGTTAGCTTTGAGTTTCTGCAGGTACCTCCAGACATCTGTGCCCACACATGTGCAAACATGCATACACCTATGCGCACCACAAAAGCAGAAAGAAAGAAAGAAAGGAAGAAAGAAAGAAAGAAAAAGAGAAAGAAAGAAAGAAGGAAAGAAGGAAAGAAAGAGTGGAGGAGAAGCAGCAGACTGGTCTCCTTTCTGTCCATCTCTTGTGCCCAGGGAAGATAATCCTGGTGGTCATCTATAGAGAGAGATCACAGCATATTCACTTTGGACTAACAGCCAGACAAGGAGCCACACAGCCAAGGGTGTTTGTGATGCAGGCAGAGTTAACATACACCTCAGGGTTCCCTTTACCAGAGACTCCATCCGCTTTGGATCACCACCGTTCAAATCCTCCTTCATTTCTCCTTTCTCTCTGTTCCCTCCATTCGACTCACCATCTCTAGGTTAGGTCCTCTTGTCAATGAGACCAGATCCTGCACACCATGCAGGATGCAGGACTGGGCTGCCTACTCAAGATAGCAGCTCAGTGTCTCCTTGCCCGACGGTATCTTGCAAACGCTATCTTCATCAGCCAGACCTACAGCCCAGCTCCGCCTCCATGTTCTACTGTAACCTAGACCAGATTGGCAGCAATCATTCCCAGTCACCTCACCGATTCCTCTCTCTTCCAGGCCCTGAGGAGAAGCGAGGACTGTAGCAGCTCACTTATCTTGTCGCGTTGTCTGGCCTGAGTGGGATGTAACACGTTAACTGACACAAAGATATGGATGTGGTATAGCTCGTTACACCTGAAGGAAAAATTTGCGTATTATATCTGACATTCTGGAGAGTAGGATTCATTTAAGACGTGACTCTTCCCCCAAGGAACTTGAAGCTTGTTTAGGGAGGTCAGACATACACTTGAAAATTGTCCTGTGATGTGTCTCTGTATTTCATAGGTACTCATTGCCCAGTCTTTAAACACTGGCCCTACAAATTTTCCACTGGCTTGGAAGGA
Source organism: Rattus rattus (assembly GCF_011064425.1). Lineage (NCBI taxonomy): Eukaryota > Metazoa > Chordata > Mammalia > Rodentia > Muridae > Rattus > Rattus rattus. Next base: position 5,427,380 of record NC_046159.1, read on the forward strand.
ACATCCGCCCACTGCTCCAAATCTACTTGTGTGCTTACGGTTATGGGAGGTGCAGGTACAGCCCGGGAGAAGGTCTTGTTCCCAGGAGATAAGCTGCATTTATGATTGAAAGGAAGGGAGTGAGTGCATTGGTCTTCCTGGCACCAGGAGGGAGAGGGTGAGAAACAAAGATATTTTTATGAATGTTCAAGCCACTTTGGATGACTGGTCATAACTGATGATGACGACAACTATAATTTATTAAGGTTTATAGTCCATAAAAGTAAATGGCTTTCGCTCTTTAGTGTGTGGCTGACCGGGGTTGGTTATGCCCTTTGATGGTGAAGGTCTCTCCCTTGGTTTTGAGTTTCTGACCTCTGGAATGATTTCAGCGTTAGATTTCTGTGCTATGTAGGGACCTAGGAGTATCCAGAGATGACTGAAACAGAGAGGCCAGGGAGCAGCCCATTAGAAAGTCTAGTGAATGTGAAATGAGGGGTTGCTGCACACGGTGGTATCAGAAAAAGCTTCTATGACCCAGGTCCTGGAGGACAGCATTATACCTCATAATGAAGGAGGTTTTATATAAAAAAAATGACAGGGGAAATAAAAAACCAACTAAGTCACTTAAGACCCCACTTTGCAAGGCTGATTTTCTAATTGTCACAGCTAATTTTCTTATCAAGTTACTGGGTGACTCAGCCTTGGGAACTCTCCTTCCTGCCCTGCCCTGATCCCTCCCAATGGAGGGGACTTGGTCACATCGAGAGAAGGGAGGCAGTGAGAGGAGATGATGTGCCCCTTCCTGTGATTGCTCTAGAATTTTCTGGGCTGTGTTTGCCTTGGCAGTTTTCATAACAGCAGAAGAGAACTGGGGTACATCTCTCTCGGAAGCCATCCTTGAGTCAAAAGGACACAACGGTTTCAGTTGACAGAGCCTGGGAAGTTGGTATTAAACAAAACCACAACTGGGTAGAAAGAGTGAAACACTCGATATAAAACATAATGGAGTACTTAATATTTGCAATAAAGATAAAAGATATTCTATATTCCTAGTACAATGTTTAAGCCAGTATAAAAACCCACAAGACACAAGATTTAACATTTTCAATTGAGGAGAGATGGTACTGTTTGTCTCATAGGAGTGAACTGGGAACAGGTATGTTGTACACGGAGGTATCTTGTTTACAGGAGTGAACTGGGAACAGGTATGTTGTACACGGAGATATCTTGTTTACAGGAGTGAACTGGGAACAGGTATGTTGTACATGGAGGTATCTTGTTTACAGGAGTGAACTGGGAACAGGTATGTTGTACATGGAGGTATCTTGTTTACAGTTGTGGAGTATCATGATAACTTGCCTGGTAGTTCAAATACAGAACAGCGTTTCCCTACGTGTATGTAAGGGGCACATTTTCCTTTAGCCCTCGGGCTTTCCTGACTGCTATGTCATTGAAGTTTAGCAATCTGTTTACCTTTATAAGAGGGCCGTGAGTGGAGAGATTTCCTACCAAAGAGGCTGAGGGCTGGACAGGCCTTGACACACATGAATATCACACTATCAATCATCCCCGCAGGGCTGTGAACATGACCCCAGAGGATAGC